>NC_142932.1:106791680-106946619 GCF_046866305.1 Octopus bimaculoides | reverse complement strand
TATATTAATATGTGTGTGTATGTATGTGTGAGCACGTGTGTATAACTGTGTGTGTATATATATATATATATATATATATATATATATATATATATATATATATATACATACATATACACACGTGCATTTGTGTCTATGTATATACACGTGTATATATATATAAACAATAAATATGTGAAAATACACAAAAACATTAAGAGAATTATTGTAATATTTTAAGACAAATTAAAGAAACAAAAAATGATGTAACAATTCATTTAGATGTATCAAATTATATATTACATGGAAAAACGCAAGTATGAAATGTAATATTCTTAAGAATATAAACCTGGAAAAGTACAGGACAAGTTACTACACCTGGAAAATGTATAGGACAAGCTATTACTTCTAGTAAATAAAGAATAAGAAACTTCTTACTTAAAATATTGCAGTAAAGAATGCCAGTTCTAATTTATCATGCTTTAGAGTTCTCATCTTTTAAATTCATTGTACAAAACTGTTCAGCTAATTTGTAAGTTTGTCTAATTAGTCACTTTTTTTCCTGTATTTAAGGTAGTAAATTAGCCAAATTCTACTTAAATAAGTATAGTATTATTTGTAAACTATAATAAAATGAGTTTTAATATTAAGATTTTAATTTTAGCTGCAATATTTTCTTTACTTTACTAGAAGTAATAGCTTGTCCTATACTTTTACAGGTGTAATACTTGTCCTGTACTTTTTCCAGGTTTATAATCTTAAGAATATTACTTTTCATGCTTGCATTTTTCCATGTAATCCATGATTTTAGGCATTGCTGTTATAAGATAATTAATAATGTGTCAATTAATAATTTATGATTTCACCTTATAAAATACTGAAAGATAATATTTCAATTTTTCCATGTAAGTGATGATAATATTTCAATTTTTTTTCATGTTTAATTTAAATATATGTTGTGATTGAATTATTTGATATTACCCATCCACTCTAAATTAATGGCAGAGATTTTTTAGCATGTTGGTTGCACCATAGCTCACCAAAAGTTATAAACAACAAGACCCCAAAACCATCAGTTACCAGGCTCACCTTAAGTAACCTAATTTTGCAATATTAGGAGGTCACAGGAATTCATTCAATCAAAAAAAAAAAGATTTCCAATGATTCCGGGAATAGTGGGGGGGACTTCCACTTCATTTTATCTAAACCAAAATAAGGGATTTGCAGCATATTAGGAGGTCAGGGTACTTGATTCCATGCAAAAAATCAAATTTCCTGTTTTTTTTTTTTTCTTAGTGAAAATCGTGCAGGTGTTAATATAGAAATTTACCATAATGTTGCTATTTAGCCTCAGATCAACCCTGATACTGCAAACCTATCATCAAAAAACATTCCAGCCTTCAGCAAACCGTCTTTTTAAGAGTAATCTAGGACATTACCTACAATGGGCATGTGATTTAGGTAGGGGTATACTTTGGCTGCTATTTTTAGCGTGTCAAGCGACCAGGTAGAGGCTCTTTCATTGGTTTGATTGCGTGATGAGATTCTTTTACACATATATGTTATATGTATATATATCATCCAGCTGTAGAAACTCTGCCAAATTAGACTGGAGCCTGGTGTTGCCATCCGGTTTCACCAGTCCTCAGTCAAATCGTCCAACCCATGCTAGCATGGAAAGCGGACGTTAAACGATGATGATGATCATCATCATCATCAGCAGAAGTTAGAGAGTAAGTCAAAAGCTGAGAGTTTCGTGTATTGACACTTATCAAACACAAATTACCACACAGCTACTTACCACACAGCCACTCCTATATATATATATATATATATATATATATATATTGACAGTAATTCATATATTCAAAACAGAAGTGCACTCAAAATCATTAGGCCATTACTATATCTTTTAGGAAGTTAAAAGTTATCGCTGGTCAGTCGCCTATACTGCTAAGTGCTTAATAGGTGTTAAACCAATGGTCTCTCTGTGACCAGCCATAACTTTTAACTTCCTAAAATGGTAAGAAGCTTGCTTCCAAACCACATGGTTCTAGATTCAGTCCTACTGATAGTTGTATATATCTGTGTGTGTGTGTGTGTGTGTGTGTGTGTGTGTGTGTGTGTGTGTGTGTGTGTGTGTGTGTGTGTGTCTTTGTGTCTGTGTTTGTCCTCTCATTACCCCTGGACAACTGGTGTTCGAGTGTTTATATCCCCATAACTTAGCAGTTCAGTAAAAGAACCTGATAGAATAAGTACAAGGCTTTAAAAACTAAGTCCTGGTGTTGATTTGTTCGTCTAAAATCCTTCAAGGTGGTGCTCCAGCATGACCATGGCCAAATGACTGAAGCAAATAACAGAATAAAAGAATATATATACACATAGATATATATATATACACATAGATATATACATACATACATACATACATACATACATACATACACAAAGGTGTGTGGCTTTGGGGTTAGAGTATTCAGCTTATGATCTTGGGCTTGATTTCTGGTGCCACAATGTGTCCTTCAGCAAAAAATGAGTTGTACCTGTTATTCAAAGGGCCAGTCTTGTCCCATTCTGTGTCAAGCTGAATGTCTCTGAGAATTACATTAAGAGTACACATGTCTGTGAGTGCTCAGCTACTTGTGCATTAATTTCATGAGCTGGTTATTCCATTGATTGGATCAACTGGAATCCACATCATCATAAGCTACAGAGTGCCAGTTATATATGCACACACACACACACACACACACACACACACACACACACACACACACACACATATATATATATATATATATATATATATATATATAAACTATTTAAGCTATTTAAAAATGCTTCAGCTTCAAAGCTGTGGTCATGCTGGAGCACCACATTTGACTGAGCTACATCATTATTTGAAACTTCCTCCGATATGTGGCATTTGGTCAATGAGGGAGTTTGATGCTGCTACCCTCATCTGTATTTCCTGCCATAAGGTAGGCTCATCTGGAACCCTTGTCAGGAAGAGATCCAGTTTTATTTTAAAGACACTTGCATCCACACCATGCTGGTCTCTCAGGCATTTTGGAAGGATATTAAAGAGCTGTGGGCCCTTGAAGCCCAAGCTGTTGCAGTATCTGGTCCTGTATTTTGATGGCGTTGCTGGGATCTTTGGCACTATGCAGTGGTGCCCCATTCTGCAGTTTGTGTAACTTTCAATGCCAAAGTTTGGTACAAGGCCTTCTAGGATTTTCCAGATGTATATCACTGCATATCTCTCCTGCCTTCGTTCCAGGGAGAAGAGTTTTAATTCTTTATGTCTTTCCTAGTAGCTGATATGTTGCATCGATACAATTTTCTTATGTATGTATATATATATATATATTATATATACTAGCAGAGATACCCAACATTTCTTGGGATTAAAATGGCATATATAATATATTACAGTTATGTTGAAACATGTGATACAGGAAAATGCAGTATTGACGACAAAACATTTATGAAGTAAATGACGGGCTAATTTGACTAAGCAACATGTCAAGCATCTATTTGGAGGATTTCAGGCTTAACCTGTCATGGAAAATTGGGAGGGGTTATGTGACTTTTGAATGCACTGAAAAGCTGTCAGTGGATATACTCTCCTTTGCAGCAGTTGGCATTGCATCTAACATGACCCATTGTGTGTTGATAGTTGAATGAATGTAGATGTAATGGAGATATTATACGTAAATGAGTACATTCCGGAAGGGGGCTGCAATGGGAGACAGCAACGGGGAAGTGAACTGTTGAAGTGTTGCAGAAGGCAAAGAATTGACATTGGATTGCTGGTGTGGTTGTAGAATAAGAAACATAAACTGAGCCTATGCAGTCACATGAGAATATGTAGTAATGAATTACTTGAAAAAATAAGATGTAATGACTTACTGTGTGGTTGGTGGGAGTAATTGGAGAATATGCTTTGATACTGAAATCTGTGCAAGAAACTGCCTTGTTGGTGCAGTCTTCGGGTTTGTTGGTATTATGCCAGAACGGTACCCATCTTCACAATTCACAAAGAGCGGTGGATACTGGAGCACATCACAGGATGTAGTAATTCCTACAAAACCTTTTGATATACAATATTATTTGTTTTCCCTTGTGGAACAAATGCAAATAGGTCTTTTTTGCTTCTCACACTAGAACAGCCAACATATAATTGCCCATGTGAGAAGCACAACTGTTCCAAGTGAAGTCCTACCACAAATAATGTTTAACCCTGGGTTTATTGATAGACATTGCGAAGCTGATACAAATAGGAAATTGCACCCTTCTGAATGAAAAAGTAATTTCTGCTCCCAATGGAATGAGAGGAATCTAGGGTATGAAGATATTCTCTGCTTTTCTACATCCAGAGAGAATGGTAGCCTCAATAACATGTGGCATCATGTAGCTGGTTCTACACAAGCCTTCAACACATAAATCAAATCATATGTGTGGGTTTTCTAACAACTTACATTTATTCATTCAATACAGCACAGCTTCAGCTTGTAAAAATCAAAAAGTCTTCTGGCAAGAGAGTGAAAGCGACAGGGACAGGTAAAGGAAATTACTGGAAGTCTCTTGCTTGATCTCTACAGTCGGTGACCATTGGGTGATGGCCATTCCAGCATAGAACCTGTGAGTAGCTGTGCTGCCCATGTCCTCCAGTGGTGACAAAGCAAGTCTATTTAGACACAGCACTGCTTTTCCCCAAAAAGGGGAAAGAAGGCTGTCGTATACACATGTGTAAATATATATATATATATATATATATGCATATCTGCATCATGGGCAAGTGTTTTCTATCCTAGCTTTGAGCTGATCAGTCTGTGGTCTGCACGGGTGGGTATGTTTGTATTTATTTATCTACATGTATCTAGTTATCTATAACTCTCTGTGTGTGTATTTATAGATATGTGTATGTGTGTGTGTGTGTATGTATATATATATATATATATATATATATATATATATATAAACATGCACACACACACACACACAGAGACAGACAGACAGACAGACAGTGTATTTAACTGTAATTAGTAGACACTTGTGTACAGTATGAATCACTAATTATGAGCTTTGAAATCCTGGATAACAAAGTCTCCTGTACATGTGTACTGTTCTGTTTTTCAGCATTAGGATGTATAGAGAAAAACATGCTTAGATGGATTTATTATAATTGCTATCTAAAATGCATTGGAAAAGTTCATGTATTTTTCCAAACACTAAGAAAATTCAAATGTGCCCTTTAAAATTTTCTGGTGTAGTCTATAAGAACGTATCTGTTGTAAAATCAACCCATGAAAAGCAAACCAGCATGAAAGATAATAAAAATAGTTGCAGAATGTAAATAGCATTTAAATACTTTTACTATCAAATAGTTCCAATCTTTCAATAGTGACATTTCATTATAATAATTACAGTATTTCAAAAAAGAATTTTTTTTTTTTTTCTTCAGTTTATTTTTCCATTTTGTTAAAGACATAATGGCAGTATTTACATAATAATAACCTTAGTAATTATTTACCAATTTAATTTTCACATTGAATAATTCAAATTGTATCTTCAATAATGAAAGGATTATTCTATGGATATGTCATCTTTGTGGTTACATGTCATTAAATGTTGTATATCAGAATAGAGTGTTAGACAATAGAAATATATGTTTTGTTGTCAGAGGTTTTAATACATGACTGTGTTGATAGAGTAGATAGATGTATTGACTGGTAGATATATCAACAGATTCATAGATATATTGGTTTTAAATGTTTGTAGTACAAGGTCAGCAATTTCTAAGTGGGAGCTAAATTGATTACATCAACCCTAGTGTTCAGCTGGTACTAATTTTATCAATCTTGAAGAGATGAAAGGCAAAGTCAACCTCAGTGGAATCTGAGCTCAGAACATTAAACACAGATAGAATACTGCCAAGCATTTTGCCTGGCATGCTAATGCTTCAACCAGCTCATTGCCTTCAGATCAATAGATACATTGATAGATAGATAGGTAGTTAAGTGGAGTTGTGGTTAGATGAATAGGTGTTGGATAGATAAGCAGATAGAGGAAAGTTCAGATCAATGTGTTTCCTTTTTTGTATTTGATTTGCAAGATTCTTGATTTGGACTGTTAGAATAGATTTTTATTGTAACTTTTTATGCCAAAACCAAACACACTCCAGTGCATGTGCTTATTACTGATATAACGACCCTCCCAGATACAGCAACATCAATAACTACAGAGAAAGGTAAATAGACAGGTTGATTTATTAGATGTTTAGTTAAAATAAAATAACCTCAGTTAGTAAATAAGTGTAGTCCGCTTGTGGCTGGGTGTGCTATTAAGTAATGTTTCTGTAATTACATGGCTGCATGCACCTTGCATCTGATGAAGGATCTTAAATTCAAAAGTACTTACAACCAAACAACAGCAACATACATATGCAGTAATAACACTCAGTCTACAGTTATTTGTTAATTAACTGATAGGCACAGTCATGGCTGTGTAGTAAGAAGTTTGCTTCTTAACCACATAATTCCAGGTTCAGTCCCACAGCATGGCACCTTAGAAAGTGTCATCTACTATAGCCTTAGGATTGGATTTGTACATACGTGTATGTGTGTGTATGTCTTTGTGTCTGTGTTTGTCCTCCAGCCATTCTGCTGCCACTGTAACTGTTGGTACTGTTCTCTCTGTTCTTGATGCACTGCTGCTGCCTCCACCATTACCACTGCCATTGCTGTTGCTATTGCTGCTGTTGTTGGCAGATGTGTCATTGCTGCCTAGACTGTTATACAAGAAGAACATTGTTGACAGTGACTTTGAAGTTTCGGCCAGCTTAGCCATCATTAAATGAATAATAAATTTGTACTCTACAAAAGTATAGAGTAACCAATTAGATTAATTAAAAGTTGTTTTTATTACAATTGAACATAAAACATACATTAATACACACACACAGACACACTCACACACACACACACAATACTTTATAGGGACCATGTAGATCGTGATTATTAGATCATTAGCATCCACTATACAGTTGGCTAGTTGTGTATCTGACAATGAGACAGGGTGTTATATTATAATACAATATACATGTAATCAATAGATAACTTACTTCCATAGCATGTGTCACACTGAACTGTAATAGTCCATTTTTGTTTTGTTATATATATATATATATATATATATATATATATATATATATATATATATATCACCATAATCATCATCATTTTCACCATCGTTTAACATCTGCTTTCCATGTTGGCATGACATATATATTTGTACATATATTGGCAATTTATATACATAAACATGTATACATGTGTCTTGTGTCTGTGTTTGTGCTTGGAGAAAATAGCTAATAAAATGGTATACAGAATGTAGGTGACATGTAATACATTGAATAAATATTTGAATATTTGTAATTAAACATATTTATTTTTTATTTTTTAGTGTGCACATTTGAGAGGAAGGGAAAAAGCAAAAGTAAGTGTTGAGTTATATTCCTTTATCTCTTGCAGGCACTCATCCACACACACACACACACACACACACACATGCAGATATTCACACTTAATCTTATGATGCACATGCAACATACAAACAAACAAGTACAAGCAAGCACTCGCACCTCCAGACTAAAAAACAAATTACACGCATGCACTTATATGTACAAATACAAGTGGACACATACATGTAACCACGCACACATATATATCGTCATGTTCATCTTCCAGTGTGACATGGACCATCTAGTCATCCTCAGGGATGACTGATGACTTGTGCAGTGATTTGGTTTAAAGTGAAGAAGAATTGCATAATGTCAGCTCCATTCTCTTGTCCATAACCATCTTTAATCCAGTAACAAGATCAGGTCGAAACAGTTAGGGATGAAGTTGGATGCAATGGATAACCAAGATGTCTTTTGCCTCATTTGGTTCCCTGTGCCCCACAATGCATTGCTGCAACCACTTACCCCTTTGTTCAACCATGAAACTTTTTCTGCAGTGTCTGCCAGATCATGTCTGCACAGGACATAAGTAGCTAGGCCCTAATATGTTAATTAACCAATAGCTGTAACCCTGACAGATGCTTCTGCTCTGGGTTAAAGTTGACCTGATAACAGTAGTGACTAAGAGGTGCTTCCACATTCATCAAAACACTGGTAACTCCCAAACAAGAGTCCCACTATTGGATGCAGTTTGAAGTCAGACTCAGGACTACACACACATATATAACAACATAAGCACATGCATAAACAAAATGTATTCTTGCATATATGAATACAAATATACAACCAATGCATGCACGCAAGCATACACACTGTTGATATCTAATGTATATAAGTTGGCTAACTGGCAGAATTGTTTGCATGTTGGGTGAAATGCTTAGCAGCATTTTTTCCATCTTTACGTTCTGAGTTCAAATTCTGCCAAGGTCAATTTTGGCTTCCATCCTTTCAGGATTGATAAAATGAGTACAAGTTGAACACTGGGGTTGATTAATTGACTATTCACCATCCCTGAAATTGCTGGCCTTGTGCCAAAATTTGAAACCAATATTTAATGTATATATTTATTCTGACTACGAAAACTCATTGTTCCTTTAATTTTTGTCATTGCAGTGCTTGAAAGAGGCCCGCAACTCCAATAAGAAAAGAGTAAGAAGAAATATGTAGTGCACCTGAGCACAGCATACAATAAGTTTATTCTTTTAACATGAAACAACTTATAATATTAATTTTGTTTTCTTTAGTAAATTTAAGTAATTTTTGCTTCACTGTATTTTAAGGTACCAAACATTATATGGAAGAATTCAAATTACGATGAACGTAAACTAGAAGCGTTGAGATGCCTTAGAAAGTTAAAGAAGTTATTTTAAATTCTCAAATTTCAGCAAAATAGGGGTAGCTTATCCTATTCAGGCTATATTATTAGCATTATCCTGCGTTTGAGAATTTAAAATAACTTCTTTAACTTTCATTATATGAAAGATTTTGAAATCATTTTGTATTTTTATTTTTTACTTGTTTTGGCATTGGTGTGCAGCCATGCTGGAGCACTACCTTGAAGTGTTTAGTCAATTAAATTGACCCTACTAACTATTTATTCATTTATTTATTTCTTTTTAAGTTTGATACTTATTTTATTGGTCTCTTTGGCTGAACTGATAAGTTATGGATATGTAAACAAACCAACACTGGTTGTCAAGCAGTTGGGAGACAAACACAAACATAAAAACACATACACACATACATACATACATACATACATACATACATACATACGTACATACATACATACATGCATACATATATGCGTACATACATACATACATACATGCATACATATATGCGTGCGTACATACATACATACATGCATACATATATGCGTACATACATACATACATACATGCATACATATATGCGTACATACATACATACATGCATACATATATGCGTACATACATACATACATACATGCATACATACGTACATACATACATACATATCATCATCATCATCATTTAACGTCAGCTTTCCATGCTGGCATGGGTGGGACGATTTGACTGAGGACTGGTGAGCCAGAAAGCTGCACCAGGCTCCAATTTTATCTGGCAGAGTTTCTACAGCTGGATGCCCTTCCTAACACCAACCACTCTGAGAGTGTAGTGGATGCTTTTTACATGCCACCGGCACGAGGGCCAGTCCGGTGGTACTGGCAACGGCGACACTCAAATGGTGTTTTTACGTGCCACCTGCACAGGAGTCAGTCCAATGTTTTGTTCACATGCCACCGGCACAAGTGCCAGTAAGACATAGTATATATATATATATATATATATATGTATACATATATGTCTGTGTTTGTATCTCCCACCATCACTTGACAACCAATGCTGGAATGTTTATGTCCCAGCAACTTAGTGGTTCGGCAAAAGAGACTGATGGAATAAGTACTAGGCTTACAAAGAATAAGTTCTGGGGTCAATTTGTTCAACTAAAGGCAGTGCTCCAGTATGGCCACAGTCAAATGACTAAAACAAATAAAAGAGTAAAACAACTGTTGTACAAAATAAAGATTAATACCAAATCCATCTTCTGGTTACTTAAGAAATTATTATTATTATTATTATTATTATTATTATTATCATTATTATAGCAATCTAGCTTGTTAGGAAAATCTCTGATAGAAGCCAAAGCAGTAATTATACTGCTGAGAAGTAATGTTTATTGCTGCCTAATATAAGTGTTCTATAAGAACAGATGATACTGCAATTTCAACCATAGGAGAACGCTTCCTCCAGCTGGTTATTTAGTGCACTTCAAGTGAGAAAACAACTCTCTAATATTCTAGGTCAGAGATTACCAAATCACATGATTTTTTATCTTATTTTGATTCTGAACATTCTCAGTGATGGATATTTGTCTGCTATCACTTTGTCCTAGGCTTTAATAGCAGAGACTTGCCCAAAGTGCTGTGTAGTGAGACTAAACCCAAAATTATATGGTTATTAAGCAAGCTTCTTTGCTATACAGGCCAAAACAAATTTATAATATTGTGATAGAATTCTTTAGTATATGTTTCAATTAATTTTTGCTTCACTATATTTTAAAGTATCAAACATCACATGGTATGTATTTTGAAATCCTTTTGTGACTATATTTTTAATTAGAGACTGTCTATGTTTCAATTCATTTTCAGTTTACTCAAGGTTTTGGTAAGACTCTAGCAAAATATCCAACTTTATATACTGTTATATATCATATATTTTATTTCAATATCCATATGTGTCTCATTGATGTTGTGATGTTACATTTCACTTGGATTTTAAAAGTGAGCTCGCAGTTATTGATATCTACTCTTGAAAGGGCCTTCCATTACACTCACATATATTAATATTTATCTTGCCTTGCTTGGGTCATATGATAGTAGCTTTATCTCATACATAACAAATTTTGTGTTACACTGACTAATTAGTGGGCATACACACAAGTGTGTCATTTGTTCCTGTGTGTAATATGTGTGTGTGTGTGTGTGTGTGTGTGTGTGTGTGTGTGTGTGTGTGTGTGTGTGTGTGTGTGTGTGTGTGTGTGTGTGTGTGTGTGTAATATGCATGCATAAATATTTATATTCAGTAAATGATGCTATTAAATATTTCGCTGATTTTGTTAAATCTTGTATTTATTACTATTTATTAATTGCATGTAAAAGCCAGCAAAATACATAAATAGTTTATTTTTATTTACCATTAACAACAAAATTTAGACAATAGAAATTCGTACCACAAATTATTCATTTTTGTAATTATGACTTAAATGTCTATTTGTAGTGTGCAGATTTGAGAGGAAGAGAAAGAGCAGAAGTGAGTATAGTTTTGTAATATGAGATAAACACTCACATTGATACATATTGCTCACATGCACACTAATACATAACTGTTTAACCATGCATAATTACAGTAACACATTCAAATAGAGAAATATACTTATAAAAGAAAAATATACATTGATCTACACTTAAACATATGCCCATAACAAACATATAAACAGCTTACACATGCAAATAATCACTAGAAACATACCAGCACACAAGTAACATGCATGCTCACACAAACACAAATAGACATGCACAAACACAGCAAATTAAAAAAAAAACGGCAGGAACTTAGATGCCAATCCAATATATTAAATAATTTCTGGATTTTGGAGACCAGAATTCATTGCTTATTTCTTTTCTTATCATTCCAGTGTATGAAAAGGGGTCCTGCTCCAAATACCAACACATTGGTAAGAATAAATATTAAACCCTTTACATAAATGTTTTACATACTTTTAAGACTGGTATACACTCAATAATTCTGTCAAGAGTTTATGAAATATAAACTTCTATTCAACCTTTTTAAATGGAAGTAAATCACTTTACTGATACAATACTGAAATAAGCAAATACATAAAGTGGCAGACACAGAATGTATTTAGTAGTATCAGGTCATACTGTTTGGTATGTATTCATGTGCATGTGTATATAGATATATATTGTTTGATAAGTGCCAATGCATGAAACTCTCAGACCTTGAGTTACTCTGCTACTTCTTGGGAGCTGTGCAGAGCCATCCTTTTACGTAGACTGTTTTTGTTTGGCCTATGTATTGTTCTTGACACCCAGAGCAAGTTAGTGCATACATCAGGTTCTCTGAAGCACATGTGAAGCTGCTTTTCACTGTGAAACATTGTCCTTGTTTGAAGGAGAACTCTGATCCCTCAGTTAAATTGTTACATATCCCACAGTTGGGTCTTCCGCATTTTTTTACTGATGGCTTCTGTGTTGTTGTTGAACGTATTCAGGCTTGTGTTAGGAGACTTTTCATAGATTTGGGTTGTCTCTTGCTTTTTATGATGGTGTGTGTTTGGAGGATTAAGTTCATTCTGTGGTCCTTCCAGTGGTCTCTTCCAGTGGTCTCTTCCAGTGGTCTCTTCCAGTTATTTTCGATGTAGAGGGAGAATGGGCCGCCATATTTTTCTAGAAAAATGTTATTGCCTGTATCCTATCAGCATAATATGCTTGTATATGAATGCCCAGAGTTAACATAGGTAATTTATACTGGTAGTAAAACAGATCTTCTTATCCCTCAGACAGTTATTCCAACTGCTAACACTATCAACCTTATTATATGTGTGTGTGTGTGTGTGTGTGTGTGTGTGTGTAATAAAAAAATAATAAACTTTTCATTTTGTTTTAGTCTACACCTGAACCTGACATTGAAGAAAAAAATGTAACCTTAGCAAGGGCTGCCTTTTATGAACCTCTTGGCCACAGCCACATCAAGTAAGATTGACAAAACATTCTCAGCCTTTTTGCAGCTTTGAAAATTTCACAAAATCATCAGGTGCATGGTTTAGTAGTTAGGGTGTCAGACTCACAATCATAAGATTGTGGTTTCTATTCCTGGACCGGGTGATGCGTTGTGTTCTTGAGCAAATCACTTCATTTCATGTTGCTCCAGTCCACTCAGCTAGTAACAATGATTTTAGCCTGTAGAGGGATGAACTCCACCAGACTTTCTTGCCCTAGATATGCTGCATGGCTGCAGTACCCCAACAACACCCAAGGGTTTAAGGGACTTGTCAATTGGCAAATCATCAGATATTTCTTCTGAGAAATTTGAACTCTTAATTCTTTTGCGTTTACCTTTTATTTTTGTTTTAGATTGTCTTTTGACAAGTATTTGTTGAAGTACATTTGTTGAAGTACATCAATGAAGTACATCAATTTGTTGAAGTACATCAATGTCACAGCAATGTAGCTGAATGAAAGAAGATAAATTTTTCAAATTACAAAGATTTTTTTAACACCTTGTAATTCTGGCTAATGTTGTTCAATATACACAAATGCACACGTACATTTGTATACATCTATATCTGCCTATCTATCTATCTATCTATCTATCTATCTATCTATCTATCTATCTATCTATCTATCTGTGTGTGTGTATATATATATATGTGTGTGTGTGTGTGTGTGTGTGTGTGTGTGTGTGTGCTAGTGGAGCGCTAAGAGCAAATTCCGAGCATGATCGTTGCCAGAGCAGCTGACTGGCTTCCATGTCATTCGAGCATGATTGTTACCAGTGTCGCCTTACTGGCACTTGTGCTGGTGGCACAGGAAAAAATATTCAAGCGAGGTCATTGCCAGTGCTGCTGGACTGGCTCCTCCACATAAAAAACACCATTTGAGCATGGCCATTGCCAGTACTGCCTGACTGGCCCTTGTGCCGGTGGCACGTAAACGCACTCACTACACTCTTGGAGTGGTTGGCGTTAGGAAGAGCATCCAGCTGTAGAAACTCTGCCAGATCAGATTGGGGTCTGGTGCAGCCATCTGGTTCGCCAGTCCTCAGTCAAATCGTCCAGATCATGCCAGTATGGAAAGCGGACATTAAACGATGATGATTATACACACACACACACACACACACACACACACACACACACACACACACACACACATTTGAATACACATAAGCATACATACACATATACCCACTCATGTCTTTGCAGTTAAGCTCACTTTGCAACCATGTAGTTTTAGGCTCAGTCCTTCTGTGAGGTAACTTTAGCAAGCATCTTACATTGTAGCCCCAAGCTGACCAATGCCTTGTAAGTGAATCTGATTGATGGAAACTGTGTGGAAAACCATTGTATGTATGAATCTGTATATGAATGTATGTATGTATGTATGTATGTATGAACATACATACATATGCATGTGTATATGTGTGTGCATATGTGTGTGTGCTTGATCAGAGTTGGTCAGGGGTTATACAACAAGAAAACAAGCCAAAGAGGGCTAATGTAGTTGTTGTAGATAAAAAACAAAATTCCTGTATTGTTGTTTGGGTTAACAAGACATTGGTTGACTTCAGGCAATAACAGAACACGCTTGCCCAAAGTGCTGTATAATGGTATTGAACCCAAAGCTACATGGTTACAATGCATACATCTTAACCACACAGTTATGCCTGTGGCCTATATATTGTTATTATTTCAAGGCAACTGATGTTGCAATGCCAATTTACAATGCAGGGAACTGCAAAACAGACTGGGACATTAAGAGCTATGTATATTGACCATGGGACCAGGTCCATGTTATTGACAGGAACTACAGACAAGATCCACAACCTGCCAGTTTAGTCATTACCCAACAAACTTGGATAGCACCCTATCAACTTGGTCTTAGTACCCTACCAACTTAACCAGTACTCTACTATCTTGTGCCCTTCCTCCCTGGTTCATTGTTATATTCGTACAATGAGTTACATACAACAAATAAAAACAGTTGATATTAATGTAAATCAAACTACATTTGTTTTGCAGGCTCGTTGGTAACACCTCTTTCTACAATGCTGGTCTGATAAGTATTTACCGTAACAACAGCTGGGGTTATGTCTGTGATGACAACTGGGATATGAAGGATGCCAATGTAGCCTGTAAACAACTTGGATTTGCCAGGTGAGAACTTCATACATTTTAACTGAATTTTATAATATTATTTTTATTGTTTCAGTAGTTTTATTTATATCCTATACTTTCACTGTGTAACCAGATACAGTTTTATGTGCTTTAAGATGTATATATATATATATATATATATATATATATATATATATATATATATATATATAATTGAAATTCTAAACTTGTCTCATTTTCACATTTTATTATTTACAATTTTTACTATTTTACAAAATTATAATAATAGAATATCATATATTTATTGATAAAACTATTACTTTCATGTGTTATGCAATCATCAGGTTGATGTAGTAGTACTAGTAGTGACAGTCATGTTCCACAATTGTCAATAAAGCTATGCACTTTATGGATATGAAACCATTGGCGCCCTATGATTGATCTCTCTATGAACTGAATATAAATACATTCTTGTTCTATGCTTTAGAGTATGCTTCTCTTTTGGATATATGATACACTAATGATCTATTATATCATCATCATCATCATCATCGTTTAACGTCCGCTTTCCATGCTAGCATGGGTTGGACGATTTGACTGAGGACTGGTGAAACCGGATGGCAACACCAGGCTCCAGTCTGATTTGGCAGAGTTTCTACAGCTGGATGCCCTTCCTAACGCCAACCACTCAGAGAGTGTAGTGGGTGCTTTTACGTGTCACCCGCACGAAAACGGCCACGCTCGAAATGGTGTCTTTTATGTGCCACCCGCACAAGCCAGTCCAGGGGCACTGGCAACGATCTCGCTCGAAAATCCTACGGGAGCCAGTCAGGCGGTACTAGCAACGGCCACGCTCAAAATGGTGCATCTCATGTGCCACCCGCACAAGAACCAGTCCAGGGGCACTGGCAACGATCTTACTTGGCTTGCCGGGTCTTCTCACGCACAGCACATTTCCAAAGGTCTCGGTATATATATATATATATATATATATATATATATATGTATATATATATATATATGTATATATATATATATATATATGTACACCTTCTTTAGGTTGAACGTCCTGTTAATCCCCATATATTTTGCCATTATTTTGGTATTCTGCTTCAGTATATATTTTGCTAAATAAGGATAATTATTATCATTATTATGCCAATAACATGAAAGTTAAATTTCTGGTGATATTCAGTATTGTAAGTTTAGTTCCTTTACTTAATGGATTCAAATCCTCAAAGGATCAACTTTGCTTTTCATTCTTCAAGATTAACAAAATATTTACCAGTAATTAGATTAATTGTATACCAATCTTCAAAATTCAGATAATCAAGGAAAATCTGAGAAAGCAGCTAATATTGTTGTTAGTGTTGTTGTTGTTACTACTACTACTACTTTTCTAGAACATGGTAAGTTAGTTAGCAGGTATTTTATCTTGATGTTTGATGACAACATACTGACCGAGCATGGATTGCCATCTTTTGGGGTCTATGACCACCTGCGACACTATTATTATTATTATTATTATTATTATTATTTTTATTGAGTGAGAGAGCAGCGTACACCATGAAAGTGACACTGGTGTATAAATATACAAAGCTCAATACACTCATCGTGAAGGTACATGGCTCAGTGGTTAGAGCGTCAGGCATGCTATCATGAGGTAGTGAGTTTGATTTCTGGGCTGGGCTGTGTGTTGTGTTCTTGAGCAAGATACTTTATTTCATGTTGCTCCAGTTCACACAGTTGTAGAAATTAGTTGTGAAGTCACTGGTGTCAAGCTGTATCAGTCTTTGCCCTTTCCTTGGATAACATTGGTGACATGGAGAGGAGAGGTTGGTTTGCATGGGTGACTGCTGGTCTTCCATAAACAACCTTGCCCAGATTTGTGCCTCAAAGGGTAACTTTCTAGGTGCTATCCCATGGTCATTCATGACTGAAAGGAGTGTCTTTACCTTTTACCCTTTAATATACCCATTATGACTACCCATCTGATAATGGTACATTAGGCATATGTATCACAATCATATTTTATTTATTTATGTGTTTCAGCCAAGTGGCTGCGGTCATGCTGGTGCACCACCGTGAGTGTACAACATGGTGATTTTGTATCAAGATAAACAATGCATGACCTTGCAAGTGGAGCCCAGTTGAATTTTTATTCAGGCTGAGTAGCCCATCCTGCTCAAAAGGTCTCTGAATAAGAGTTGTTTAAAGATGTTGACCAAAACTCCCATGTTTCCAGAGGTGAATTATTCAAACCCCAAAGAATTCCTCTCAATACATAGCTGTGATGTTCTCCAACTACTTCTGCTCATGATCAAAGATGCACACATCCTCAGTCACTAAGGGACATGCTTAACTGGTTAAGGTCAAATAACTGACAAGCAACTAAGTGTTACTAAACAGAATATTTGCTGTAGCCCATCTTTTATACTGAGACAAAACATGAACATGATAACATTTCCAATCAATTAAGATCAGAAGCCATGAGAGCCAGTGTCTGATACTGCATTAGGGCATTTGTTATTATTACTATAATTATTATTATTTTTTTTTTCCAATTGAATTGCATTTTATTTCATCTTCTGAGCGAGTCTCAACCAGAGACCTAAGGTACATATATATTAGAGAGAGAGAAACTTCCTGAGAATGTGGGTAGTTGATGTCAGCACAACTTCTTGAGTCTCATAGATTCTTGGTTTCCCAGGGATCTGGTCAAAACATTTGTCAGTACATTTTTTTATCATTCCCAGGGCACCTGGAATAACAGGGATAGTTTGAGTTTTTAATTGCCACTTCCTAGATATTTCAATCTCAAAATCTTTATATTTTGACAATTTTTCGAATTCCTTTGCTGAGATGTTTTTATGAGTAGGCACTGTCATACCAATTAACAGATATGTTTTTTGTCTTAAGTCTTTGATGATGATGTCTGGTCTGTTAGCATTTATTTGCCTATCTGTCTGTATGTATTCCATAATCCCATAGGATGGTAACCTGCTCTCCCTCAATGAATGGCTCTGGATGGTTTTCATGCCAGTTCTTATGGTGTGGGATACCATAATGATTACATATTATCCAGTGTAAGTACTGACCCACTCAATCATGCCTAGTTTTATATTTTGTAGGGGAAAGGACTGAGCAACTGACAACAGTGTGGTCAATAATCTCAAGCTACAGACTACACTTTGTGTCTACTTCATTGTGTGTGACATTAGCTTGATAGTTCCAGGTGAGGAGACTCTGATCTGCTAGGATATGTCCTTCTGTTTCAGCTTTCAGATCAACACTCTGCAACCACTGATGAGTCCTTTTTACGTCTACTTAAGCTTCCTCAGCTCATTTGATGTGTTGCTGATTCAATGGTTTGTCTTACCACAGTCTTGATATTTCCTTCAAACTTTTCTGTTTGGCTTTCATTTTACACTTTTTTACTGCCTTAGTGGGTGATGTGTCCTCATTATCATCATCATAATTAGGGAGGTTGAGCACTTGTGTTTATTTATATGCCTCCTTTGAGATTGAGTGCAGTTTCTTACTCTGTTCAAGTTGCCTTCCCAGTTGTATCATCCAGTCGATGTTATTTTGGAAGACCTGGGATGAGGTGGTGAGGCACGACCTTCAAACATTGGGTTTTACCAAGGCGATGACTTCTGACCGAGTCCTTTGGAAATATACTGTGCGTGAGAAGACCTGGCAAGCCAAGTGAGACCTACATCCAAGGCCTCTGCCAGGGGTGTAGCCAGCCCACTTATGTGTACCTTTCCTTCATTGGACACTAAACTCCGCTTGCGAAGACCTGTTGAAGCAAGTGAAATCGAAATCGAACTAAATTCGACGACTGGCACCCATGCCAACATCATCTCCTTCATTGGACACGAAACTCAGCTTGCGAAGACCTGTTGGGACAAGCGAAAGCGAAATCGTGATGGCACCTGTGCCCAGTGTCGCCTTCCTGGCACTTGTACCAGTGGCACGTGTAAAGACATTCAAACAAGATCGTTGCCAGTGCCACTAGACTGGCTCCTGTGCAGGTGGCACATAAAATACACCATTTTGAGCGTGACCGTTGCCAGTACCGCTTGACTGGCCTTCGTGCTGGTGGCACATAAAAGCACCCACTACACTCTCGGAGTGGTTGGCGTTAGGAAGGGCATCCAGCTGTAGAAACTCTGCCAAATCAGATTGGAGCCTGGTGTAGCCTTCAGGTTCCACCAGTCCTCAGTCAAATCGTCCAAACCATGCTAGCATGGAAAGCAGACGTTAAACTATGATGATGATGATGATGATATGTCTACTTCATTTTTTAGGGGTGCTGAAGTAGCTACAGGAAATTCAAGATATGGTTTGGCAGAATCAGGAAACTTTCTAATGGATAATACAGACTGTAATGGAGATGAAAGTACTTTGCAGCATTGTTCATATGATACTGAACATGACTGTGAAGAAAATGAAGCTGCTGGAGTTATATGTAAACCAAACCCTGGTAAGTCTGAGAAGAAAAATTAACAAAATCATTTTTAGAATAAGTATTAACATCACCAAATGGAATTATACTTTTAGTAAACTGAGAGTTTAATTTGGTTTCCATTCCAACTTTAGTCATTTCTCTTCAATTATGTTTCATGCTAATGTAATCATTCATAGGGAAATGATCAGAAAACAAGGAAGGTCTGACAGACTAATTAATGGTTACAGTCACGCTATATGAAGGAAAAGCTCTGAAGAGTTCCTCCACAGCTAAATAATGTTTATGAGATTTTTAAAAATATTTATATGAAAAAACAATTAAATGGTTTTTGTAATGCAAACATCCTGTTACCACAAAGAACACTGAAATCTGTTTGAGATTTAAAAAAAAAATCAATATTTTTATTGTAAACAAAAATGTTGCTGTTACTACCAATGACAAACACCAAGATTGTTTAAAGAATATGTATGCTCAAATAAAACATACTCATAAAAGTATATAACCAGTGATGGAAAGGGCTGATTATGCAGTGGGGTGGCAGTCCTCTACTTTACAGTTCACAGAGGTGAGTGGCTTATAGCATCTCACCCCACCTTACTAACCTCAACCTTTCAAACCTTTACATAACCCTAGGAACTAATATCCATTTTTATCACGGTATTTACCTCACAGGGTATGTGAATGTATCTTTGAAATTTATGGATTTTCATAAAATAAACTTTTCCATATATAAGCTTTTTTTTTATGTATTGTATTTTGACAGGCTGCAAACCTGGTTGGATTTCTGGTCCAAGTGGTTGCTATCGTTTGTTTATTGGCAATGCTCGAAGACTCAATGCCAAAGAAATGTGTTACACTAAAGATAGTCATTTAGTAATCATTGACAGTTTGGAAGAAAATGATTTTCTTTCAGTTTTACTTCAGACCAATAATGGTAAGAGCATAATTTTATAAATTTCATTTAATTGCTTTAAATATCATCCTTGGTCATAAACTTTTGGAGTAATTTTTTTCTTAAGCAATTTTTAACAGTTATGGAAGGTATAAACAAGACTTTTACTGTAGTAATTCTTATACATCTGGTACTGTACATTTATGATACATACGCACATTCTGAAACGGATCCAATTAATTTTCTTTTTAATGTTATGTACTTTATCAAAAAGGTTTCCTTTAACAAAATCTTGTGTCTAATCACCTACTCACATCAGAATTTCCTTCCAAAGTATCTTTATTTTAAATTTTAATTAGTAACAATTCAAGCTGAATATTAATTCTATCAGCTGAATATTATCTTCAATTTTAGGACATAATAATAAAATATAACTATTACAGAGTATAACTCTCATATCTGATGGCATTAAAGACACATGGATATATCAGACATACCTTAATTTCAACAGCACATATATGAGAAAGAAAGTTGTTAGTGCAGTGAAGTTTATGAGAGCCTAAACTTTGCACGTAGGACCAGTGGGAGGGTATTTAATTATTAATTCATTTATTCACTTACTTATTGAAAAATGTATGTCTTATATGCCATCAAATATGGTCATTAAAAATGCATAAACTCTTTGCCAGAGATTTTCTTCCCATGTAAGAAGTAGTTATTCATCACCTGTGCAGTGATGTATAAAAATTATAACTAATATAGTGTAATCTTTCAGCCAAATACTTCATGATTATTATTCTGTCATTAACACTTCACTAACTCAAGACATTTCAGTTTTGGTCTCTTAAATCCCTTAGCCACAATTAACTAACTTTCATAAAAATAGATCACTGCTGTTGGAAGAAGTGTGAACACTGAATAAACAACTTGCTTTTCATTAGTCTGTAGTGTTGAATACAATTGTTTATGAGGTCCCAGACTTGCTTCTGTTGGCAAATATCTTCCTTTCTTCACTAGTGAATCAGATTCATCCAAGCGTTCGTTATGAGTTGGGCAGATGGTAACTGTGTAGAAGTCTGTTGGGTGGATATACCTGTAATGCAAAGGGTCATGCTGATTCTGTCCTTGGATTATGTTAAAGAAGCAAAAGTCTGTGGAACATTCAGTCACCTACATTATAATACAATGAGTAGGTAGTTCAGTTGATTAACCAATTGGTAAACTCATTGTTGAAACAGACACAAGATTCATCATCACCATATATATATATGTATATATATATATATATATATATATATATATATATATATATATATATATATATATATATATATATATATATATATATATAGAGAGAGAGAGAGAGAGAGAGAGAGAGAGAGAGAGAGAGAGATAGATGGGGGGGAGGAAGAGAGATAGAGGGGGAAAGAGAGCTAATAATGCAAATTAATAAATAGACACATTTGGGTTTGATACATGTAGCTATGTGGTAGATGCAGGTTATGGCTTCCCAACCACATGGTTCTGGGTTCAATCCTACTGCATAGCACCTTTAGCAAGTGTGTTCTACTGTAGCTTTGTTTATGCTTTGTATTAACTTTATCTCTATTATTAATACCATAATTATCCAGGGAAACCTTATCATAATTCTTATTGTTCAGTTTATTATTATAAAAACCATATGAATCATTTTTATTATATTCTTTTATATTATAGATGTATTTAGAATTATTAAAGAATTTAATATTATTATTATTATTATATCCCACCTTCCTAAGTGCTTCATTATAATAAGGTGCGTGTTTTTGGAAAATCTCATAATTGGAAGAAAGTAACGATATTCTTTTTCCTATATTATGTCAAAAATTTCTTAATCGAGGGTGGGTGATTACTCTTAGCATTAAAATATCTAAGGTTTTCATTAATTTTATGGAAAGGTTGAGTTTTTCCTGTTATTAAATTAAAATTAACATCTAAATAATTAACATTATAGTTCCCATTATATATAGTAATATTATTTATTAATTATGTGGTAAGATATGTAATTTGAATTTTTATTTTATTATTGACCTGAAGAGTGACTATATTTTTGAGTAGAATTTAATCTTGATAAATTTATTTTGAATTGTATTGATTTTTTCTGCTTTAATGTAGCCACGAAACATGTGTAGTCAACCAATTACTTTTTATTTTATCAATTTAATTTCATGTCTAATAAAATTTTTAGATTAGTATTTTATAGATTTTTATAGATTTTATACGTTTCTTGTAGATTTTATAGATTTTAAAATTTGTATTATATAGAATACGTTTTTCTGGAAGGTGATTGGACTCTTTCATTGTTTGAATTGTATATTGGTGGTTCTTCTCAAAATTGTATATATATATATATATACAAAATTTTAAATTTAAAAAAGAGTTTTGATGCTAATATCTATTATAATGGATATTAGCGTCAAAACTCTCTTTTAAATTTAAAATTTTGGATATATAACCAAGGAGAACGATCCTTAAGGAGTCTACTTTAGACTTTTTGCGGTGAAATCTCTTGCTATATTGGTAACGATTACATGTTTTTCTCATCATCAACACATTGTGGAGATATCATCATATGAACAAATATATATATATATGTATTGTACTAATGAGCAATGTTTGTATATATTAACCTTAAGTATTGTTGTGTTCATATCCCACTGATTATTTCCTTTTACCTATTTTTTGTAGATAATCATGTCTGGTTGACAGATGGTTTCAGGTATGGAAGGAATTGGGCATGGAGATATCAGAGAGAAGCTATATCTACTTTCCATTGGTTTCCTGGTAAATATAGTAATTTTAAAGCATAAAAGCATCTCAGAATTTAAGCCTTTTAACTTTTCAAATGGGAATAGACTAGAATAAATATTTCTAAATTTAGCATTAATGAAGGTGAAACCACGACCAACTGCTTTGATAATTATTTTTGAAATAACCACATTTTCAATTATTTTCATAAACTATCAGCCCTGAGTCATTTATCTCAGCTTTTTCCAATTCTGCAACTGGAAAAGAAATGTTCAAGGAGGCTTAATGTAGTACTAATTTCTGAGAGCACAGCACAATGACTCAACTCAAATGAGATATGAAATCCCATCTCATCAGTCACATTATCCATTTTATTATTGTCATTCATTGGAATAAACCTGTATCAAATGGAATGTCTCACTTTGAGCTCTTATGATTATTCCAGACATCATTGAATTGTTTATCAAAATTTACACCATATGGTATTCATTATTAATCTGGCCAGGGCAGCAAGCTGGCAGTATTCTTAGCATGCTGGGCAAAATGCTTAAGCAGCATTTCATCCAACTTGATGTTCTGAGTTCAAATTCTGCCATATGGTTGACTTTGCCTTTCATCTTTTCCGGATCAATAAAGTGAATACCAGTTGAGCCCTGGGGTCGATGTAATTAACTTAACCCCCTCCCCTAAAATTTCTGACTTTGTGCCAAAATCTAAAACCGTTATAAATCTGAATATTCTTTCAAACTTAAAGGAAAGGAAGTATTCAATATAACTTTTGTAAAAGTATAAATATCTCAAAGCATCCAAAGCTTAGCTCTGGAGTCTATAATACTATAAAGAGAATGAGATATGAGTCTTTCTCTTTCCATTAAGCACTTGTTGATTCGCCTTTATTATTTATTTATGTATATATTTTGTTGTTTATGTATATATTGAGCTGTACAATTGACATCGATCTATTATGTGTGTCTTTACTCAAAATGTTTGTTATTGAGTGAGCAAGACGGGAATATTACAGAATGTGATATGGTTCAACCCTTTAGCATTCAGATTATTCTGTCAAATGTAATGTTTATTTATTCACATTGCTTTGAATTAGTCATTCATTATCTTGTAGCTTCAAGATTTCAATGATATGACTGTTTATTTGTAGAATAACATTGTAGGGTCAGTGTGAGAAACTGAAATCTGATCAGTTTGAACATAAAACAAGGAGAATATTTGGGTCAGATACAGCTGGTTGAAATGTTAAAGGGTTAAGTCTTTTATGATATTTATGAATAATGCTTTGATGGACATTTTGGTGCTTCCATGAAACTATGCTATAAATATTTACATGTGAAGTGAGAAATATTTTACAATTATGTCGAGTGTGATATGAAACGGTATGGTGCAGACTGCTCAGTGTGACAAATCAACATTAAACCTAGAATTGAACAAGCTTGTACTACCATTTCTTTACAGGATGGATGCCTAATAAGAAGTCTGCAGAGCCAAGCAAAAGAGGGAGATGTATTAGTTTATCCAATATGTTTGATTATAACGGAGAACTGTATATGACTAGTTACTTCTTCTGGAAGGTATCTAACTGTAACTCAGTGACAGGTTTTATCTGTGAACGGAAGAAAACACCTCATATCACAGAAGGTATGTATGCAAGCTGGTTCTCCACCTTGATTTTTTTTAATGATCATTCTAAGAAGGAATAGTGTTTAGAAGAACATTCAGGTTCTCTGAGATATCACTAAGGAACTGGGTTAATTTTATATGATCGTTTGAACTCTAGCATGTTATTCATTGTAAGTAAAGAGTGTGATCTATAGGAAGACAGTTCTGAGGAGAAAAGATGGAATGAAGTTGTTTAATATAAGGGTCTAATTGGAGAAGACAATAAAAGTAGGCAAGTGTATCAAATGAATTAATTAGGGATGACAAGAACTGGAAAATTCTGAAGAATAAATGGTATTATAGTAAAAGAAGCAATCTTAGTGGTAAATGGTGCAAAGACATATACACTACAACCAAAAAAACATAGCAACTAAAGATCGCTTGTATAGAAAAAAGCAAAACATATATTAATAAAAACAAAACATGTATTAATAATCATCTTTTAGTTTGAAGAGACAACAGAACCTTTAGTTAAGCTGTATATCAAAAGTGATGATATTAAAAATGTATTTAGAAGTGAATTTATTTACAACTTCATATAAATAATATTCTGATTTAAGGAATGTATAAAGATAGATAGATAAATACATTATTGCATTTAATGTGTGTGTGTGTGTGTGTGTATGTTTATATATGCATGCATGCAATGTATGTATATATATGTATGCATGTGTGTATATATATATATAATTATACATACATACATACATACATACATATATGGTAAATAAGAAAATGGAGAGGATAAACAATCGACAAACATCAGCCTGTAAACATTCAATTATATCTATTTATTAATTGATTACAATCATATGTATAAGTGATCAAAATAAACGAATGAAATCAGCAAATAACCAAGTAAATAAATAGGTAACTAAAAATAAATAAATGAATAAGAATAAACGAGTATACAAATACTAAACTCTTACAGCTGTTTCTACCATGGGGTTACCCAATCTGCCAAGTTTTCTACGTCACGCCAGTGATAAACAGAGGTTTTACAGAGGTTAAACAAACATTGGACAGGGGTTGGACAATGATTGAGCCCCAAAGCTTCATCAGGCGACCATAATATTAGGAATCTAATGTGAGGAAGTAAGGTAAAATAATAAATAAAATAAAATAATAACATAATAGAAATAGCAAGGAATGGTGAAAACATCAATTCCAAGGTGATAACTATAATCCATGGGATTACATCTTATGGTAAAGAAAGTCACATCCAGGAGTAATTTCCACAGGTTTTGAGAGTTACATCATATTTCAATTTTACTGGGGGAAATAGCAAGGGTAAGACATTGTGGAGTGACTTTAATGGGATAGTCCACATCACAGGGGTCAAAAGACAGAGGCTAACTGCTATTTAATAGAGCATCATAAAAGGGATTGGCAAAGTTAACTTAATGTGAACATTGGCGAAATCAATAAATAAGTATATCGATGAAAGAAAATTTTGGGTAAAACCTTAGTGCAATGTTATTACTTGTTACTTATTAACAGAAATTTCTCCAATAATTTTTTGGATGACTACATAGCTTTCTGTATTGGCAGAGTGAATCCTCTATGTAGTCTTGCTGCAGTAATTAATACCATATTTGGTTGAGCCTGTGGCAGCAAAGACTTCTGTCATCCTTGGCCCCTACACCATATCTTTGCTCATCACTATCGGAATAGAGATTGCTGTCCACAAGTGTGATCTCCATGGCTCAAGATGGCTGTTCCAGTGCACCTCACTCACCATCCTCTGGGGCAACCACCTTTTCCATTTTGTCTGCTGGGGCCATGAGGCAGTCTGACTTACAGGAAATTTCATGTTCCACTCTTTAAATACTTAGATCCATGCAATATATGTTTTCCCCTTCGTTCAAATCCCACCAGAATTGACTTTTATGGTTTGTCCCTTCAGGGTTAATTAAAATAAAGATCCCTGCATGCAACAACAATCCTTACTGAAAAATATATTGGTTTTGAACCAATGTAAGAAATACTTATTATTTGGACAATTATGTATGTGGCTTTGTGTAAGTTGTTCATGTGACTCATTAATGCTTTCAGATTGTTACAGTGGAAATGGTGTGTCCTACAGAGGGTCTGTATCAGAAACAGTCCGAGGAACACCCTGCCTTAAATGGACAGAGAATCCTAAATATAACATAATAAACTCTCCCAGTGCAGTAAGTTTACTTTGAATTTTAACTGCTTTTCTGGACAATGGTCTGAATACATAATTAGATAATTGATCCTGAGAATAAGAAAAATCTGATATAAATAACAACCATTCAGATAATCCACCTTGAATATCCAAAAATTAATTAGTAAGAGGAATATGATAAATGATAAACATTCTTTTCATTTTTATGTTATCAGGTAAAACTCTATTAGCAGTGACCAAAAACGCTATTAGCTAGTGACAGTAGTTATCTGAGATTTTAAATTAAACTGAATGAATAGCAAATTTTAAATTTTTTGCTCAATTCAATCAAGCAAAAATTACATGTAACCATTGAAACGTGATGAGCTTACAGGTGACTCATGCCCTCCAGCATCAGCACAGTAAAATTGTTACAAATTTTAACACAAGGCCACCACTTTTAGTAAGAACAGGTAAGTCAATTGCATCGACTCTAGTGCTCAACTTGTACTTATCTTATCAACCCCCGAGAAGTCAAAGTCGACCTTGGTAGAATTTGAACTCAGAACATAAAACTAGAAGAAATGCTGCTGAGTATCTTGTCCTGAGTGCTAATGATTCTGCCAGATCACAGCCTTTTAGCACAGTGAAATTAAAGACAATACATAAGTGTTTTAGGTTGCCATGATGAAAGAGAACATCCATTATTTTGATTGGGTTCACTTTTCAATGAAGGCTCTTCTCTAAATATTAAATATTCACTTTTCTAGCTAAGCTAAATAATACTCCCTATTTCTGAATTTAACAAAATTTGTCAATATTAAATTCTGAATTCTAACCTTGTAGGTCCATAGGTCCATGCTTGTCATGTGTGTGTGTATGTGTCCCTGTCTCCTTAACGTTGACATCAAATGATTGCTGCTTATTAATTAGTGTAATTATTAAAGTCTACACTTTCTAAAATATTCTTAAAAATTCTAATTTTGATATATTTTTATCAAAATGTGGTTTTTGATTTTCTTTTGTTTCAGCTACAAAAATTAATTTTAATTTACAGCAAGATATCATTTTTTTAACACCATGAGATAATGTTCCCTCTTTGTCTTTTCTTTCTCTTTACACAAACGGTTGTAAAATGAAATCTGTTATATATTTCAACAATTGATTCCTTTGCTGAGATTATAGTTCATGTTATCATAGTTTATATGATGAATGGGAATAAAATAAATATAATTCCCATCTTTGTACATCTGAAATTGTGTGTTTATGTAGGTTATTAATGCTGAAGTACATAAATATGTATATCAACAGAAAAGATATGCAGAGAAAATAAGTTATGCAATCACAAGTGTTCAAATCTACAGTAAGTTTTGCAGTATGAACTTTTTCAGTACATACTTGGAGTGCCTTCTAGTTCATTGTCAGGCAAAGTTGTAAAATCTGATATGCATATATATGGTGAACCAAGGATATTTATGTAGCTAAGTTATGTCAGCATAATACCAGATATCTTCATAAATTCTAACACTATCTTTGAGTGCTTGCTATTTCTCTAAATTTATTTATTGAATGAGAGAGTGCTATTACAAAAATATCAAATATGAAGAGAAATTAAATCTGACATATCAGAAAAACTATACGAATTGAGAATTAAATGTATAAGTATGATTTTGTGACCAGCAAAAAAAAAAAAAGAAACCATCCAGTGGGCAGTTTTCTGCCAGTGTGTAAAAATAACTGATCACAGTTCAGTGTCAATTTACATAACCAGGAATAACATACTTGATGACAACAGTCATTTAATTAGAGATATTTTTTTATCACTAGGAATCTCTCTGAAGTCCAAATAATGGACTGGCAGAATCAGTAGCGCATTGTGCAAAGTGTTTAGTAGTTTTTCTTCTGACTCTTTAAGTTCTGAGTTCAAATGCTGGCAAGGTCAACTTTGTAATTTTATTTCATCCCTTTTGAGTTGATGAAATAAGTACCAATTGAGCACCAGAGTCGATGTAATTGACTAGTACCCACCTCCTTACCACTAAAATAGGCCTTGTACCTATAGTAGAAAGAATTGTTATTACTATTACAAGAGGAATTTAGTCTGAAATAAAAAATCTCCTTAGCCAAAATGTATCTGATATATACTTCAAGCAACATATAAAAGAAAGTATAAACATTTGTAACACTAAATTTCTCTTCTCCTTTCTGTAGGGTCTTGGAAAACACAATTATTGTCGAAATCCTGATAAAGATAAGCGTCCATGGTGTTGGGTAGCACCAGCTTTCAAAAATCAGTTTGGATACTGTAAAATTGATCAATGTAAAAATGTTACAGAAAGCACAACAGTGGAATCAACTGTGACTACATTCCCAACAACAGTAGCATCAACTACTCGTAAGTATTTTAAAAGCAATTTAAACACCAGAGGAAGGCAATAAGACAATTATTAGTCAGTAGTCAGTATTTTAATGAAAATTAAACAGTAACAGATCATTATAAGAGGAAATATAAATCAGAATGTAGTATAGATATTTCCTGCAAAACTTAATTTGACTGTAAAATTAATGAGCTAAATTTATGATGAGATTTAAAATCAGTTACAAAAGATTATAAATTCTTTGTAATTAAAAAACTAAATTATGTAGGTTTAATTAAATCTTGTATTGTTTCCAGAAAATATGTCTATTTATATTTTGCAATATTTGTAAATTTGGATCTAGATGAAGTTTCTGTTACCCTAAACTGCCACCAGAAGCAGATATTATTGTTTTCTGGCTTCTTTCTATCATTTTATGTAGCATTTTGGTGCATATTATTTCTTACTTTCTGGACATCAGACTTACTAAATTAAGACATTTCTCTATGACTCCTGGTACCACGTAAAAAGCTCTCATGCCAGTACCACATGACAGCAACCATGCTGGTTCCACATATAAAACACCCATGCTGGTGTCACATAAAAAGCACCCAGTGCACTCTGTAAAGTGGTTGGCATTAGAAAGGGCAACCAGCCATAGAAACCATGCCAAAACAGACAAATGGAATCCAGACAGCCCTCCAGCTGGCCAACACTTGTCAAACCATCCAACTCATGCCAGCAAGGAGAACAAACATTAAATGATGACGACGACGACGAAGTTCTCTTATTTTCTATGCACCACTAGAATGATAAATCTCTCCTGAAAATGGAATAAACAGAGAAATATTGCATGTTTATTTAATGAATGTCAAATACAGCTTTCATCAACCACAATACATTTGAAGTTATTTTTATTTTACAGCTACAACTAAACCTAAACCAACGTGTTCTCCTGTCCAAATGCGATGTAACGGATCAAATATGTAAGATTTTTCCCCTTTTTTTTTTATAACAATACTTAAGAAATGTTGAAAATTTCCAAAATTCATTTTTTAAATTCTACTTTTTACTCAAAATACTAAGCTATGTTATTTTAATTTTAAAAAGAAATATCTAGAATACCACTTTGGTTAATAAGCATTACCTTTTGAGTCAACAGATAAGCTTCTGCCTAGCCACTCAGCCTTACAAGAAACAGCAGCCAAATTTCCTTCAGTTCACACTGTAACATCTTACACAAGGAAGGAAATTCTGAAATAGAATGGTTATGACTAGAATTCCTTTGTTTAATCAAGGCTCATTAGTGATTAAACAACAATGACATTGTCTTTTTGAATGGTTAATTTTCAGTTTGTATTTATTCATATTATATCATATTGCTGACAGTGAAATAAAATATCTAGCTTTACCATGACAGAGTTTCTGGTCAAGAAGAAAATAAATGAAGGTACATATCTATGCTCCAGGATTGTCCAATCAAAACAAATGTATATATTAAAGTCAACACTAAAAACAACATATTTTTATCATAAAAGGTGCATTCCACTCACTTGGAAATGTGATGGAGAAAGAGACTGCAAAAGAGGTGATGATGAAGAGAACTGTGGTAAGTATATTGGTGACAAGATATTCTACATAAAATTGAGATGGTGTCATTAGATGTTTGGTAAATATCAGTTTCAAATTTTAGCACAAGGCCAGCAATTTCAGGGGAGAAGGTAAGTCGATTACATCAACTCCAGTGCTCAACCCTGAAAGAATGAAAGACAAAGTCAACCCCGGCAGAATTTGAACTCAGAATGTAAAGCTGGATGAAATGCTGCTAAACATTTTACCCAGCATGCTAATGGTTCTGCCATCTTGCTACGTTATGTTTGATAAAAAATCATAACAAACTAACAATAGGTGTAAGTGATGGCAGTTTAGGAAGGAACTTACCAAATATTGTAAAGAGGGACACTAGAAATGACAGAGTGTCAGACAAGACAGAATGTCAACAATCCACAGTTAATAAAGCATTTTTTCCTTCTCCCAAATTTTTAGTCTTCTAAATACATTTACCATTTACCATTCAGATGTAATGCTTATTTATTCACATTGTTTTGCATTAATTATTAATTATGTCATATATTCAAGATTTCGATAACATAATCATTTATTTTAGGAAGGACATTGAAGGGCAGGTATGAGAAGCTGAATCTAATCAGTTTAACCATAAAATAGGTATAATATCTGGGCCAGATATAGTTGACTTAAACGCATTGACTGACTGCATTTCATCCTGGTTGATAAAATATCAATCAAGTACTGCCATTGATATAAACAACTGTTATCACCCGTCAGACATGTGACCTTATGATGAAGAAAGAAATCATTATTTAAATTACAGAATTAGTAATATGCCAAATGAAATACTGTTTTCCATATTCAGTTCTAGCTTTTTAGGTGGCAAACAGGCAGAATCATTAGAATGCCAGGCAAAATGTTTAGTGGTATTTCATCCGTCTTTACATTCTGAGTTCAAACTTTGCTAAGGTTAACTTTACCTTTGATCCTTCCAGGGGCAATAAAATAAGTACCAGTTACACACTGGGGTTGATGTAATTAACTTATTCCCTCCCCCAAAATTACTGGCCTTGTGCCAGAAATTTGAAATCAATATTCATTTTCTTCCCTTTACATTCTAAATTCAGATTAGTTCAGATTATCTTTGCCTTTTATCCTACCAGGGTTGATTAAATAGGTACCAGTCATGTAGTGGAGTTGATTTAACTAATTATGTTCCTATTTCGAATTTATGATCTTTTACTGAAGTTATTGATCATTATTATCGTAATGGGAAAGTAGCAGAGATGTTAAGAATGCAGGGCTAAATGGCTTGTAGTATATAGTTTCTTACATAGAGGTTCTGTGTTCAAATATCACAAGGTTTGATAAAATACAGTAGCTGTCAATAATGAAATTGCTTAAAATGATTATATCCACCTAGTAATGATGTTTGAAATCATTGTAGTAGTAGTAGTAACAACAACAACAACAACTACATGCTGTTGTATGAATAACATACTCAGCATCAAGTTGATTCATGTACCAGATTCCATATCATTAAGTAACTGAAAGATACTTCTTTCTGAATGGGATCTGGGGCATTTTGCAAGTTTGTTACTTAGAGGTCCAAAGTTTAAATTGGCAATCATTGGTTGTGCAACTTCTATGAGAACTATCAAGTCAGTTTATCACATCTGAAATCTTTTGCCTTTGACACTTTGCCAGAGGCCATACCCATTTCCCTTTCTGTGTACTCATTGCTTCTAGCTAGAGTTTAGCACTGATTATCTACATACTTGCTTCCTAAATATAAAGCAAAGCCACTTCCCAGATGAGCTGAAATTTTGTGTTTCTGTTGCAAATTAAAAGCTTGGTAATACAGTTCTATATTTAAGAGATGAGGAATTATGTACATTATTTACATTATTTACATTTGACGAATATTTGTCCACATCTTGTTTGTTAACACAACGTTTTGGCTGATATACCCTCCAGCCTTCATCAGGTGTCTTGGGGAAATTTTGAACCTGGATTCTCATTCCTAAGGTATTTTTCGTTGTTGTTGCTGCTGTCATTGTCGTTGTTGTTGTTGTTATTCAGGCCACTGCCTGGAATCAAACTCGCAGTCTTGGGGTACAGGAACATCACAAAGCTGCGACACGAGGAGATATTGATCATGTATGGAAAAATGGAGACCACCTCCCCCTGTGGGATGAAGTTAAAATAATAGACAGAGAACCCCACTGGAAAATACGAAAACTAAAAGAAGCAACACACATGCTAGAACACGACAACCTCCTAAGCCGACTGAGTGCAGATATGAATAGCATATGGGAACCGGTATTAAGGAAGGATAGGAAAATATTAGATTTATAACTCTGGCTGAAGAGGTGGGGCTACCAGAAGGCCATGTGTGTGGTAGCAGGATTCATTCCTTGCCATACCTTCTGAAGAGTCATGAGTATTTGTCCAAGAATTTCTACATCTTCACCAGCCCTAATACCTGGCCTCTCGATTCCCCATGATTGTAATCCCATGGGTTACTATAGATGGGATGCAGTTGAAAAAGACACCAGCCATTCTGCCTGCAACACCAAGTATGAGCTGGTAGCCAAGATCAAGGAAGTGTTCAAAGATCTTCCCAGGGACACAGTAAGGAATGCATGCACCAGGTTCTGTAGTTGTGAGGCCGTGATAAAAGTTGAGGCGGGCTGTTTTAAGTTAATTACTATTGCCCAGCCATAATGTAGCTGATGTTTTTAGAGTTTTTTAAATACTTTTATTTTTGGATGAGATATTGTGTCCTTTACCATTGATGCAAACTGTCAAATTTAGCCCAAACACCTTGTACTTTCCAGTGTTCAGTTTTACATCATCGAATTCTGAGTTCAAATTTGTTTTAGACATAACTTTGATTTCCATAACTATGAAATTAATAAAAAGTGATAGATTTATTCAGAGGTGGATTTGACTTTTTATAGCCTTCATCCCTAAAAAAAGTATGAATGACAGAACATTAAAATTATTTTCATATATTTTCTTTTCCAGGTACCAGCAGTTGTAATAGTGACAAAATGCTTTGTTCAGGATCACGAACGTAAGATTGCTTCTGATTTCTATATTTTTATTCTTTAAGATCCATAACCTACTGGGTTTTTTTTAAATATCATTTATAAAGCAGAAGAAAATGAGAGTGAATTAGGCAAATATTCATGATTGTTTTGTAAATATTGAGTAAAATATTTTACATTCCACTTTACCTACAACTATACAACTTTCGTTTTTATAGTACTATTTTGATATAACACATAGGTGAAGTGGCATATAGTCAGTTATAATGTAGGAATGAATAATGATGTTATGCTCAAATAATGATTTTATTTATGAAGAAAAATACTGCAATTCCAAAACAAGATATGAAATGGTGAATTGTAATTCCAATTGTCCACAATGTAAAATGAATAAGACTACACAAAAAACAAGTACCCCGATGTGAAAAGAAATAAATTCATAAACTGAGTCAATGTATAAAAATGTCACCTGATAGAGTCAATGGAGTGTTACTTGATTGGATGAATAGGCATAAGCTAAATGACAAACGATGAGGGAATAGGAAGATGTGATAGAATCATGTCACATGATTAGAGGAATAAAAATAGACATTAAGTGAGCAATGTTTTGTGTTGAGGTAATTCAGATTGTCTCATCACCCCTTTTTTAAATGATGAATAGTTGATATATAAATGAATACTTTTTGTTTTGAGGGTTTACCTGTATGTGCTCCACAGATTTTCTGTTTTGAATAGACCTTCTTAAATTCAATGAAGTGATTTCTAATTGGGTTTGAATGTCCCAAGTTTTCATATTTCCGTGCTCCTGATTCATAAATAGTGGTATTGACTGCTGTTTCTTCCATCTTAACTGGTTAACATGCTGCATTGAGGTGAAAAGTTCAACTAATACCTCATATACGATGTTACTTCTCTGCTTTGTCACCTGACCATCTTGCCAGCTGGGATGACCAGGTTGAGTACCAAGTACATATACTAGGTCTTCCCACCTGTACTTTAGTATATTAGTTATATTTGGTGAATGCTTTGCATTTCTAAGTATCATCATATCAAAGTGAATTTTTCTCTGAAACATTATTTCTGCAGGTGGCTTGCTCCCAGGTACAGTAGAATTTATTGATATTCTGTAGTTCATTGAAAAACTGTTGCAAATCCTCTTCTAACTTACTACTCCCCTCAATTTTGAGTAATGAAAACTTAAGGGTATTCATGAACCTTCCAGCTAATCCAGTGGATTGAGGATTATATGAAGGAGTCCTTACATGATTGATACCATTTTTCTTACAAAATGTGAATTCTGGAGAAGTGAATTGTGGGCTGTTATCTGATACTAAGACATCTGGTAACCCAAATCTTGGAAAACTTGATGTAGCTTTTGTATTGTGGAGGAAGTTCCAAATCTGAAACTTGGTTCCAAAACAACACACTTAAAGTTCACCAACCAAATTCACCACCTTCATTCCTTTCAGCAATAAGATTTGGTTGTATCCTGCATTTCTTACTTTTGCAAATTAATAAACTATTTGTCATTACCTCTTCTATGCAAGGCAATACACTTCCATGCAAGGTAATATAACCCCACAAGCCCCTTCAACATCCTGCATACAGATGTCAATCACATCCATCATAGACACACGTGCTTATATTATTTTAAGAAACAGAAACTGCAAATGCATCAGTAGAGACATGATGGCTCAGTCTCCTTCAACTATACCAGAACATAATCCTTATACATATCACTAAAAGGGGAAAATATCATCTCATGTAACACCTTTCTGTATTCATGTATGACACATCACTAAATATCTCAGTCATTGCAAATTATTAATCTATAATGTTAACAAAACTGTGTCTTAAAGACTGGGATACTCATCTGAAGCAACAAAATACCTCCACTGTGAAAGGGTTTTGACTCATAACAAAGCTCAGATGTAACTTACAGCAGAATATTGTTCACTGATTTGGGACATTGTTGCTGCTACACTTGTATAAATACATTATTAACATCACCATTCTTGGAGGACCTGAAAATTCACAAGTGTTTTAAATTTACAAGTCCTTTCACTAAATACAAAAGAAAATGTGCATTGTTAAAGTTAATTTCTAATATATACATGTAAAAATATTATAATAGATGCATCCCAATTTCTTGGAAATGTGATGGAGAAAATGACTGCCCTGATGGAGAAGATGAAAAGGGTTGTGGTAAGTGCATTCATATAAAATTTAAAGTGACATTTATTGTAGAAAAATATGATCAGAGAAAATTTATCATAGTTACAGGCATCATTAAAGAAATTGATTTCAGTTATATAACAAGTGGTTGCCTAGACAAAAGCATTTAATATTGTGGCAGAGAAAATCAGAAACATTTGGGAGCTAAACAAATGGCTTTAGAAATGTACTTTTATGTTCTAGGGGTCACTTTTTAAGTTTATAAAAAACATGTTTTTCATATATTTAAGGGACATTTTTATTCTCACACTAAATAAATAAACCTGAATAAAATAAAATTATGTGCTAAGGAAATGCTAATTATCATATTTGTCTAAATTTGAGTTCCTGAGATGGTATACATACGATTGTAGATCTTGGGTCAGCAACTCACATATTTTGGTTTTATTTCAGTGATTTTTTACTCACTTTTGGTGATTTAGTTTCAAAATAATCAGTTTGTCTATGAGCTTCCAAAGAATCATCATTTAAAATTGTTACTTGTTACAGCATTAACAGGTTATATTGAGGTATTTTCATTAAATATAACTTTCCTTTGTTGATCTTATTTCTTCTTTTCTCATTTTCTTATAATTTGACACTATTAGTCAAATTGTTGCTGGTCAAAATAAAAATGAAAGCTTATCCATTCCATTGGAGTTACAAGAACCAAATACCTCCTTTATTTGTATCATTTATGCCAAAGTTTTAAAGTGTAGAACCATGTCATTTTAGTTTCAGTTCCACTTAGTGGGACTAAGGATGCACATCTCTTGTACAAGGGGTGTTCATTAAAGATTTCCTCTGACCCACTTCTGTGTATTGCAGGAAATGGAACTTGTACAGAAATAATTATACATGTCTCTACATGTCACATTTTAATTTGCAGCTTTACACTAGTATTCATTTGTCTTTTATGGCTACTAAAGTGGACTAAGGTACTATAATGAAGGCAGTTGAATGCAGATCAGTGATCAGATTCTTATAATTGAAAGGTTGTACACCAAAAGAGATTTTCGATGAGATGAAAGAAGTATATGGTGATGATGCACCATTATACAATGTAGTGAAGCACTGGCATCACCAGTTCAAATGTGGTTGGACATCAGTAGAAACTGCTCCTATTCCTAGATGACCACATTCTGCCATTGATGACAACACCATCCATAAAGTGAAAGCTGCCGTTTTAGAGGATCGCTGTATAACTATTCAGCAACCAGCCCAAGAAGTGAAGATATGTGTAGGGTCCAGACCAGTTGTCTGCTTGGTGGATTCCCTGAATGCTCACATCTTTTCAGAAGCAGAAATAAGTCGATTGTTCCCAGGCCAAGAAAACAGACTTTTTCAGCAGACTTACCTCAGACGATGAAACATGGGTCCATCACTATGATCCTGAGACTAAAGTCCAGTCAAAGCAATGGAAACATGATAACTCACCACCTCCAAAGAACACTTGTGTCCAACCCTCAGCAGGCAAGTTAATGCTCACAGTCTTTTGGGACCAGTGCAGAATAGTGATGATGGATTTCCTGGCAAAGGGCACCACAATTAACAGGGCATATTATGCTTTCCTGCTGCAGAAATTGCAGGATGCCATCGAAGCAAAGAGGAGTGGCATGCTGACCAAATGAGTCCCCTCCTCCAAAACTACGCCCCAGGTCACAATGCTCATGTTGTCCAGATGAAAGCACACTCCTGCAGCTATGAAATACTTCCTCATCACCCCCTACTCTCCTGACCTTGCACCATCAGACTTCCACCTCTTCCCAACCATGAAGTTCTTTTTGAAGGGGTAGCACTTTTCAGATGATGATGAACTTATTTCTGAGGTGAAGTCTTGGCTCCAGATGCAATATAGCAACTTCTACAGACGAGGTCTTTACAGCTGCACAAAGTGATGGGAGAAGTATGTCACCATTGGTGGTTGCCATGTAGAGAAGGACTAAGAATTATGCCTTGTTTCGTTTATGTTAGTCCTTAGGAAGTGGGTCAAGGGAAATCTTTAATGAACACACCCCCTGCTTGTAGTTCCAGGTTAATAATATCCTGTGAGTGAATTTAATAGATGGAAACTTTGTAGGACCCCTCGCATGTGTGTGAGTGTGCCTTTGTGTTTGTCTATCCCTAGCTGGCAACCAATGTTGACTTGTTTAATTCTCTGTAACTTAGCAGTTTAGCAAAAGAGACCTATGGATTAACTACCAGACTTAGAATAAGTACAGGGGTCAAGTTGTTAGGCTAAACCCTTCAAGGTGATACTCTAGCATGGTTGGACTCTGAAGACTGAAACAAACAAAAAAATATAACTTCAAAATCTATTTCTAAATGAAATATACCAGAGCCTCAAAATACTTATCTGATTATTATCAAATAATAATTGTTTCTAACATAAGTACATTATCAGAATTTTCTTTTTAAAGAGAGATGGGGGTGATACACAGTTGATTGCATTGACCCCAGTGCTTTATTTCATTAGCCCAGAAAAGTTGAAATCGACCTTGGGGTGATTTGATCATAACTAAACTGCAAACCATTTTGTCCACTCTGCTAATGATTCCATCAAGAATAATAATACTAATTTTGCCCCTCAACTTGCAAGATTGATCCATCCATTCAATACAACATGTTACAAAAGGGATTACAAGGAATTTAGTGACGTACACAAATCAAAATGAGGGGTGAGGTAAAATGTCCTATTAATACATATTAAAAACATTATGACTATCAGATAAATTAAAAGCACAAAATATATAAATGCATGTCATCATCCATATCACCATCATTGTTTTAATGTCCTCTTTCTTCTTATAGTCTGGGTTAGGAGAAATGTTTTGAGACAGATTTTCTACAGCCAGATGCTCTTTATAGTTGCCAACCCTCAACTGTTTCCAAGCAAGGTCTTAATTTTTCTTGGCGAGACATGTTTCCATGGCAGATTGTAAATGAAGGACACTGCTTATATGATGATGACACTCATTTATCAATACATCTACAACATGATGCCAAGACAAGGAGCCACAAACACCACCCTCCACACACACGCACGCACACACACACACACACACACACGCACGCACACACACACACACACACGCACGCACACACACACACACACACACACACACACGCACGTACACACGCACTCACACATACACATTCACTCGCACACACACACACACACACACATAAATTTACACATATAATAGTTGTTTCAGTTTCCATTTTCAAAATCCATTCACAAGGCATTGGTTAACCCTGGGCCACAATAGAAGACACTTATTTAGGGTGCTACACAGTGGAACTGAATCCAAAACCACATGGTTAGTTAGTAAACTTTGCAACTGCTCAGCCATGCCAACATATTAATGAATATAAGTATAAGAAGGGCAATCCTCTCACGTATGAGTGAAAAACCAATGGAATTAATAGATAAACAGAAAACTCCCTTTTGGCCATTTATCTATGTCATTTTATGTTCTGAGTTCTAATTTCACAGGGATCAAATTTATCTTCTTTTATCTGAGGTCAATAAAATCAGTACAGACAAAGCACTGGGCTAGGTTAATTTATACCATTCCCTAAATGATGGGGTTCTGTGGTTATATTAAAAATCAATATTTTTCTTAATTAGTACATCAAAGTATCAGACTGAGTGGTTCACAGCATTCGGTTTACACCCCTGTATTCTGATTTCAAATCTCTTTCAAATTGACTTTGATTTTTCTCACTTTGAGATTGCCAAAATCTGACAGACATATTCTGAGATAGATTGAATCCACTATTTTTTCCCTTCCTAAATGAGGCTAATTTTCACAAAATTAATTTTACATGCATACAACTTCTTTTCCAGAGCCAGAAGTGAGTTGTCCTACTAATTCAATGATGTGTTCAAGCAGAAAGATGTAAGATTGCTTCCCATTTCTATATTTTTATTCTTTAATTTTCATAATCATTTAAAGATCTTTTATATCTTTTAAGAAGTTGAAGAAAATGTGAGTGTATTAGGCAAATATTCATGATTGTTTTGTAAATATCAATTAAAATATTCTTTTTCTTTTTACCCATTGCTGCTCATCTCTTGTTTCCATAGCATGATTGTGTTATATTTAATACATATGGCAATAAGTTTGTTCCCATTAACTAATGTCAACTTTCCAAAATGAGTTAAGTATATTGGAGTTTTTTTTATTATTTTCCCCCTACACGTATCTTTCTAGCTCCCTTTTTTTACCTCTTTCTATCTCTTTATTATCCCCTTTCTCTCTTCATATAAATACTATTCCATAAGTAATCAGTGATCACTCATTCATGTCCTTAGAATGACTCATATCAATATTTTTTTTAACTGAAGGTCTAAGAGTTATGCTATGTTATATACAACAGTAATTCCTCAATCAATGAAATTCCCTCCGATAGTATTTATTTATAGATAGGAAGCCACATTATACAAAGATTACAATTAGGACCCTAGGCTTGTTGGGGTGGGGGCTAGGCAATTATCTAGTATGCCAGTGCATTAAAATTGCACTGCATCTAAGATGTATAATTGGATTACAACATAAATATACACAACCTCTCCACACACTCACAGAACACACACAGGTTCATATGTAGATGACGTCCACAGTAATTACAATAATAGCTTCTGCTTTCCTGAAAATAAGCTGTGTATCATTCCAACCCGTCTTACCGATGCACTCATCTCTTTTCCTCTCATATTCTCTACTGTATTTGCTTTCCTACAAACTACCCAATAATCACTTTGATCAATCCTTCTTACTCTAAATGTTGTCCTTTAAAATTCCTTTTACCCCTATAATTTTCTTATTGATATCATTTTATAGTTCAACTAATACTGCTTTTAACCGCACCATTTTGAGAGAATCTGGAAAATCATGAGTGCTTCCTCTCAATATTTCACGATTTAAAAAACAATTTGTATGTAGTGTTTAAGCTTCTTTCTGATACAAGGAAAATTTATTCAATAGTTGCATACCACTTCAATGGAAGTGTGACGGAGATCGTGATTGTCCTGGTGGAGAAGATGAGAGTGAATGTGGTAAGTATATGAAACTAGACTCTTGTATAATTCAAAGTGATATTTGTAGCAGAAAAGTTTGATAACAGAAAAATTATTATAATTATAGAGATTAGGAGATTAGGAGAGAAATTATCTATAATAGTCTGAGAAGTTGAAGATTTGACATGTTGGTGATGTATCTGTTACTAGGACAGTTGATGGCTGAAATCTTAGAAAGTCAGACATTGCCTTAGTTACATCTTTTTACCACCGAGAATCAACTTTGCTTTTGTAACTTTGAGGTTGGTAAAGTATGTATTTCATGTACTTAAGGAACAGCATGTACTTAAGAAATACTAAATGAACAATTCTAAATAAAGCAAAGTTTATATATTATGGCAATGCTAATTGTCATACTTGTCTAAAAGCATTTCCACTGCCTACAATGTCACATCAAAAATAACAATAGGCCTGTGATAATAGAAACTTGAGCTCTTCAAATGGTATATACATGATTGTAGAACTTGGGTCTACACACTTAGTAATAAGCAGCACACTTATTTTGGTGTCAGTGATTTTGACTCCCTTTTGTAGATTCAGTTTCAAAATGGTTAGTTTGTCTTTGAGCTTCCGAAGAATTATCACTTAAAATTGCTGCATCTTATAGTATTAACAGGTTATATTGAGATATTTTCATGAAATATAACATCCTTCATTGATTTCATTTCTTCTTTTCTCATTTTCTTATGATTTGATGCTATTACTTGAGTTGTTATTGGTGAAAATGAAAATGAAAGTTTATTCCATTGAAGTCACAAGAACCAATACCTTCTCTGATTGTCTCATTTATACCAAAATTTTAAATATATACTTCAGAACTAATTTCCACAAAAAAAGTTACAGAAATTATAAATTTTAACAAGAGCAACAATGAGAGAAAGAGAGAGAGGAAGCAGAGCTGGAGGAGAACAACAACCAGAAGAGATGTTGCAAAAGCTCATATGGCTTTAAAGGTCAGTTATTGATCAATAAAGCCATATTTGAAAACTGTTGAAGAAAAAGGAAGGCATTGGAAATGGCATAAATTGCACACTGGAAGGCTTTTAACAGTATTCCCTTCACATGGATCCTGAAAACATTGAGTAAGGCAGCATCAGTAACAATAGAATATATAAAACCTGCCATGAGTAAATGACAAACAGTTCTGCAACGACAGATAAAAGAGGGAATTGTAAAACTAGATCCATCCCTATTAAAAGAGGAAAATGTGAAGAGAACGATCACATGCTACACACATTCCTTCCAAGCACTGCAATAAACAGCAGAAGTGAAGTAGAACGTTAAAACTTAGAGCAAATGCACAGCAGAATTGAAGGTCAATCTGTGCCAAGCAGCTTCACTCTGTGTACTTTAGCTTCGTTACTCTGGCAACAACCCAGGTACTAATTGATCAAGCCTCATAAACTGAAACCTATTTCTTGCTTCCTGATTTTTTGGAAGTTATTCACAGAGATTTTATCAGAAAGCATGTATTCCTTCTTGGTAAATGAAAATATTCTTCCAGAAGAACAAAAAGGTTGCAAACAAAGAAGTAAAGGCACAAAGGATCATCTCTTGATTGATAAAGCCATTCTCAGAGATTGCAAAAGAAGACATAGCAACCTTTCAATGGAATAGATTGACTACCAAAAGGCATATGACCTCATTCCCCATTCATGGATATTAGAGTGTCTGGCACTTTTCAGAGTAGCCAATAATATAAGAGAATTTATTCAGCTGAGCATGGGAAGTTAGAAAGTTGAGTTAACATCATATGGTAAAGTGCTTGGAGAGGTCACAATCAAGAGCCTATCACCACTTTTATTTGTCCGGTGCATGATTAATTTGTTTTGTTTTTGTTTTTGTTTTTGTTTTTGTTTGCTGAGAAAGATTGGCCTTGGTTATGAGTGGGGACAACCAAACCTTAAAGTCAACCATTCGTTATTTATAGAAGACTTGAAGTCGTTTGAAAGAATCAGGCACAAGTAGACTCATTGATCAAAACGGTACACTTGTTCAGTGAGGACATAGAAGTGGAATTCAGAATATAGAATAAGGAAAAGTGGTGAGAACTGAAGGGACAGAACTACAAGATGGTACTGTCAAGAAGGACAGTGAAGAGAGTGGGTATTTGGCATCATGGAGACTGGCAAAATAAAAGAAAATGAAATGAAGAATTTACACAAAAAAGAGTACATAAGATGATTGTGTATGATTCTCAAATCAAAATTAACTGGAAGAAATAAAGTAACTGTCATAAATATTTGGGCTGTGTCAGCACTAAGATATGGAATGAGCATACTTAAATGGTTAAAAGAAGAGATAAACCAGATGGAGTGAGAAATGAAGAAGAAATGGCAATGTGTGGAGCTTTACACCTTAAAAGTGACAGGCATATGATACACTTACCATGAAAAGATGGAGGAGGCTGTGAAGTGCATAAAATGTGAAGAAATGAAGAAAATAGTCTTGCATAAGAAGCAAAGAAAATAGTCTTGATTGGCATATTCAGAACAGCACAGAACCATTATTCATGGGAGTTAAATTGGCTGGGATCATAGAAGCTGAGTTGTACACCTACAAAAAAGAGTTCAAAACAAATGAAGCTGAAAAGAAGGCTGCAGAGTTGAAAGACAAGGTGATGCATGGACAGTTCCAAATAGATATGGATAAAGACTCTAATTTTGGAAAGATAGACAAACACATGAGTAAGGGAGATTTGAAAGAAGTGGGTGGAAGCTCTCATTTGTGCTGCTCAAGAGCAAGCATTAAGAACTAACTATGTCCAGCCACATACACCTCCATGTTATCTAGTCCCATGTCTTGCTTTTTTGAGTTCAAATCATACCAGAATTGATTTTTCCTTTAGAATACTTAAAGCAGTTTTTTTTTTTTTTGCCTTGGTTTGTGAGTAAAAGTAAGTGAAAGATAAAGAATTAAGTAAGATTGGAACACATATCTTTTTCAACAAGATTACTAATTAATTTCATGTTGTCAATTAAAAATCTGGGTCTGAATGTAAAGCTGGAAATCACCCATTTATCATGTCAGTTCTACTCCCATACATAAATCTAGGCTAAACTTAGATATTTATGTGTAATTTAGTAATAATATGAGTGTGACAACAATGAATTACAATAAGTTATATTTTTTGTTCTAGGTACTACCACTAATTCATCTTTTACTTGTCCTCCTGACAAAATGAAATGCTTACAAAGGTAAGTAAATTTCTGATTTGATTGCATTTATCTCTAAATAATTATATTCATATAGTTTTAAAGTATGAGTAATTTATGGAGAGACAACTGAAGTAAACAAGCAATCATCGAGTTTAAAATAACTTCCAAAGCTTCTTCAACAATATTTTTCAGAGCAAAGCTTTGAAAAAATGATATTCAATAATTCTTACTGTCATGTTTTCTTATACAAGAAAAACTCACAGGAAATACTTCAATTTCAAGTAAATTTTTTTTAAATGTATATAATTAAGCAGAAGATACTCTATTTTACTAAAATGTCTAGTGAGCCATGCATTGCATCACATTAGTGGGAAATTTATCAATTAATCAATTTATTTATGCATATTTACCTAGATTGGCTTGAAGTTATTTATGGGAAAAAATACAAAATTATCATTTATAAGCTTCTTTAATATTACTCATAATGTATGAAGTAAATTTACAGCAGTTCAACCTCCCCTTCTACCAGTTCATATACCACTGATGCTTATCTCTGGCTTCCAAACTATAAGCAAATGAAATGCATGTCTCCTCCATGGATAAGTTGTAAGTCTATTACATAATAACTATTAACATTAATTAAAGTCTTTTTTCCTGGCAAATACAAGCAGATGAGAAAGTCCTTTAAGAGCTTCATTCAAACAGATATTTACTGTTTGAACCTTTACTAAACAATGTACTCTTTTAACAACAGCTGCCTTCCTGAAAGCTGGCGGTGTGATGGATCAGCAGATTGCCCTGATAGTTCAGATGAAAAAAATTGTAGTAAGTATATATACATGATAAGATGATTTTAAATCTATACTATATATAAAACAGAGATGTGTGTGTAATAGCTTTTCATGTGAAATCGACTTCACCAAATGCTTCCATACTTCTGATGCGTGAATAATTTGACCTCGGGTAAATCTTAGGCTCTTCATTTGATTTTTTTAATTAAAAATAAATAATATTGCTTTATATTTAAGATTCACTTCTTTAAAAAGTTTTCTCAATGTCAACTTCCGGTATTGACGTAACAACGCCAAAAAAAGCTTCACTCTCTATTTTGTGTGTGAGTGTGTGTGTTTGTGTGTATGAGAGAGAGAGAGAGAGAAAATACTACATACACACTGCTCTCTCACTCTGTCTCACACACACACACGCACACACACACACCCCTTGACTCACTCACACTCTGTCTCTTACAAACACACACATACATAAATGTATACAAACATATTTACAAAGACACACGTGTGTGTGCGCACGCGCGCGTTTGTAAGACACAGAGTGTGAGTGAATCAAGGGCTGTGTTGTCATATGCATACATCCAAAGATGTATGTATATTTATGCATGTACATATACATGACAACAAACCTCTCTCTCTCACTCACACTGTCTCTTACAAACACACACATACATAAATGTATACAAACATATTTACAAAGACACACGTGTGTATGCGTGCGCGCGTGCGTGGGGGATTCCACAATCGCCATTTATTTCAATTACTCTTGTGAGGATATTCACGTAAATCATTTTTTCATTTAATCCCCATTTTGATTTTCGTAAAAGTTTCCAAGTACCAATGAGGCTTTTCGGCACATCTTCAATTTTCCCCATTCATGAGAGGCACCCAGCCATCATTCATCTGAGAGTCCATCTACAGAATGTCCTCTCAAATTTCTATACAGCATATTTTGCCTTTTTTTCTTCAAGTATATAAGCAACAATTTCATTCCCGAGCAACGCCGGGTGCCTCTGCTAGTATACTATAAATGGCAATAGTTGATGTAGATGGGACATAACTATACTTCAATATTACTTCGGGTGGAAGCAAACTGACTCAGCTAATAAGATACTTTCTTGTAGGTTAGAAACTGAAATCTGCTGTAGATGCTTCCTGATGTTTCTAAGAACACATTAATCCACTTTACATCAGTTATATTTGCTACAGGTATCTTTTTTTTATATATATAGGGATCCTTCTGAATTGACAGGCACCACTTTTCATTTATGTTTTATGTAGTGTTTTTTGGTACCGAAACACTTTTAAACTTCATATACTTGTATATTTTGTGTTATAGAACAGATAAAATTTTTTGTATTCGAAGTTATTTCATGTAAAAAATTGTCGTATTTTGGTAATTTCAACCAATCACTGACGTCTATTGAGGTGAAAACAATTACTGCTGTGAATTGTGAACACCACACATTGTGCGGTGTAATGGGATCTTTTCTCTTGAATAAAATTAGTGCCGTTGTTCGTCAACAACAACTATCAGCAGTACTGTTATTTATAACGTCGTTCATGCATTTGTACTGGTTTTAGCTTTAGGGTTTTAGGGTTAGGGTTCGGGTTTTAGGGTTAGGGTTCGGGTTTTAGAGTTAGGGTTATGATTATTTTTGCCATAACCTAACTCATAACCCTAACCAGGTATAATTACCAGGGAATAACGATCTTGACACCAGCAAAAATTATTGTTTACAAAAACAGCAGTAACTGTATTCAGCTGAATAGACATCAGTGATTGGTTGAAATTACAGAAATACGACAACTTTAACATGAAATAACTTGCAATATAAACATTTTTTTAAGAAGGCTAAGAGAAAAAGATGTTTTATATGACACGTTCTTCTAGTATTCCAAGTTTGAAAGTGTTTCGTTAAGAAAATGAGTGGTGCCCGTCAATTCAGAAAGATCCATATATAGTTTTTGATTTTTTCACAAACAAGGCCTGAGGTCACTGTAATGTAAGGGACTACAAAAAAATCAAGAATAGGGGCCTACAAATTCAATAGATGTCAATTAACAGAAAGATCAAATGAATGAATATCTTAGACCAGAGGAAAACAAGACAGTGGTAGTGAGTTCCAGAAAGCAACAGTACAAGGACAAAAGCTATTAGAATGAAAGGACTTATGATTAACAGGCAACTCAACAAAGAAACAATGCACCTGGGAAGAGAAGTAAGTGACAGGTTTAACCCTTTAGCATTTAGCCAAAATATCCAGCCAAAATAATCTACCTGCTTTATGTTCAAAATGGCCAAACCTACTCTACAATGTCATTCTACAAATAAATTACCACATCAAACTCTTGAAGCTATAAGATAATGTGTGAATAATTAAAAAAACAATGTGAATTAAGAAGTATTACATTTGACAGAATAATCTGAATGCTAAAGAGTTAAAGACTGGGGCACTGCTGGAAGGATTTAGTCAAATGACTGAAATAAGTAAAAGATAAAAGGTAAGAAATTTGTTTGACTTTTTCAGCTGCAACAACAAAAGCTACAGTTACAACTACTCAAGCTCCAGTTACAACAACTCATTCCTTGAATTGTCCACTTAACAAAATGTATTGTTCAACATCAAAGACGTAAGATAACTTGTTTCTCTTTTACTCTCGCCCTATTAACCATTTTAACTTTTATAACCAATGAATATGTTTCAATCATATGTGTTACGAATTAGTGGTAGGGAAAGCAAATCTTGTTATAATTTTATACCAGGTGAACCCATCTTTCTGTTACCTATATTAGCTGCGACTGAGAAAGCATCTCTGGTTTTTCATACAATGAATTTTTCTGTTGATCACATACTAGAATGAATATTTTCTTTCATCAATTAGACAAAAAAATGTTTCCTTCTCAAAAGCAATAAATCAAAATACATACATATGTATTACTTAAGTTGATTTCTATATAAACGAAATTTCATTTTAACAGCTGCATTTCACTGAGTTGGAAATGTGATGGAGAAAATGACTGCTCTGATGGTGAAGATGAGAAAGATTGTGGTATGTATAATAACTGAAATGATTTTAATTCAATGCAAGTGGCTATATTTGAATTTGTAAATATGATTACAACAAGGTTGTCACAATCCTGTAAGTGTGTAAAATAAATTATTCTGTATTATTTGTGACTCCTCCATCTGGCTCAACTTTGATGACATGTTTTACCAGAACACTGTCTCAATCGAAGAGATATTTCTTCTTTCAACCAGCAGCTTGATAGTTCGATAGTATCTCTCTATGATACTATTCCTACTCGTCTGACATTCCACTACTTCAACAGTTCTGAACAAAATGCAGTATTGTTCTCTATCAACAATTCCCCTAAAAGACCCCTCTCCCACAATACTTTATACTCTTGAAATTTCAACACCAGCCTCTTCCATAATTTTCTTTCATGTAGCCATGCACCTGGGTCTACTGTCAATCATATATAAATAAAAATGCCATGCTGACAGAATAACACATCAGCTACCAATTGCTTCCAGTTGTCTTCCACCAGAATCCTTGAGGACATTTAGTTTGAAGTCATCCAGTGATATGGTAGTAGCTCAGCCTTCCACATATTGTGAACAGTTTTCATTAACTCAAAGTATATTTTAGATCGAGAAGTCATTTTCTTCTCTCTGAAATATCAGCTTACCTTTCCAGTCTTCCTTTTCAGTTTTGACACTATCCTCTTTACCATCTATTTTGCTGTCAACCCATAACTTTTCAGGGAGTCACTGATCTCATCTACTGTCACCACCATTTCATACACCAAAATATCATTTATGTAGTTGTCAGTGATCCCTTTTACTCTAACTACATTTTCCAGTGTTATCTATAGCCATGGTCTTTGATGCTGTGTTCAGTCCAAACCCATCAAATGTTATGTATTTCCCTTGTATTTCTCCTACTGATGATTTCGCAGTTTCTTTCCCACACAGAAAACTATAGATATACTAATTTCAAATCAATAATTGTAGAATCCTCTGCCATTCACTCAACCTTCACAGAGTCTCCCTAAATATATATATATTGATGGCTTCTTAACCTGTGTGACACATCACATAAACATTCAGCTTCCAAAAGTTTAACACTGACCAAGCCTTGTTCTTTGTTAACTGAAACTGCCATCAGTGGTAATTCTCTACTTTTCACCTTCTCTCCCAGCACAAGGCACTGAAGAAGGTATTGAAGAAATACTTTCTTCAATACCTCTCCCCAAATCCCTTTCAAGTTTGATTCTTGCTCCACTTTTAAAGAACATTTATAGCCACTCGCTTTGCTCTTCAAGACTAGAAGCTCTCCATTCCAGAACCATTCAATTGTTCATTACTTGCTATGGAACTCTGCATGTAAATCCTTGTTTACAGTCTTACAAGAAACATTTTCTTCTTCGGAGCTCAGTTTGACAATTCCGCAGTCCCTACTCATTGGTTTTATGTTCATGGTACATTACGTCTCTCTGAACTCTCTTCCATTCTCAACAACCACACTGTCTCCTCGTCAGTTGACCACTCCCATACCCATCATTACATGAAAAATAAAAATGTCCATTTGATATAAATGTCCATTTTCTCTCCATTGTCCTTATTGTGTATCATCACCAAACCCTGTGCTAATTACTTTACTCAATCCTTTCTACTCAGAACCACATTCTTCTAGAACTCGCTCCCTCCATGAGGCATCTTCAAGTAGAAGTTCAAACTAATCATCAACCTTATGTAACTCACTATTTTGGGACTTCAAAGTACTTCCTTACCTAGCTGATAACATCAAGCACATACGATGTATATGATGGAATCCTGCAGTTAACTTCCAGATTTTATTCATTTTCCTGATTATTTTTTTCCTACTTTGAGATATAAGAAAAGCATAAGTATTACAGATGTTTAAAAAGTTTGAGGCTATTTTTTTTGACACATTAAACCTTCACCAAATCTCTGCTGAAAATGGAATTGTGGCTAGAAACAAACGACCTAATTAACTCTTAGAAGCAGGATTAATCTGAATAAACAGCAAAAAGTATATTCAAAATATCACAGAATGAAATATAGTTTAATTTGAGTTAAACCAAATTAGCCTTTACGAGGAACATATGACCAAGGCCAACAACCACATATTGTTTCTTTAGTATCATCATCATCATCATCATCATCATCTAGTGTTTTAAATCTGGGTTTTGTCCCCATTAATGAGGGTGGCCAGATCTACCACAATGCCATAGCAACCGCCCTCATACTATCTCGCCATCTTGCCTAGTTTTGGACATCCTCACTTCTCATGCCATTTTGTTTCTTTAGTATGTCTTTCTTATTTTTATTTACATTTAATTTTAAAATACACCTAAGAAAATATTTTTAATCAACTCTAGTATGAATTAATACTGAACAATAGCATTCTTTAAATATTCTTTCTTTTTTAATTAGATTACACACTTGACAACTTTGAGAAACAAGATACAAACTTCATCATTGATGCATTTCCAAGGGAAGTGTATGTTCGCATACCATTGGAGACAGTAAGTTCACTTATTATTTTCTTCAATATCCTCTTTCTTAATTGAAAATATGCTAGAGCACATTTAATAAATAAAATTAATAGTTATATATATGTATTAGATTTTTAGTTATGCTGCTAGTTTCAATGTAAGTTATTTACAGCTAACTTTATTGGACAAAAGGTCATATATGCTTGAAGCTTGTTATCAAGACACAGCAATACAGGTTTCCAAACAGTAGAATGTTGGACCAGATGCTTTACTGTGTCTTATTCAGAAGCTCACTGTTTTAATTTCGGTTCACTAGGGTGTCATCAATCTGCTCAGTTTGTCACATCTAGTCACTTAATCAAAATACCAGAATGTTATATAATAGTTCATTTGGTCACATATCATTTTTTTGGTTAATTACTAGGATATAGTAGGTCTTTTCAATTATAGTTGTTCTCCCTTAATAATAAGGCTTTCGATCTATACAAAAATAAATCATTATTAAAAGGCTACGTGTTGAACAGCTAGGATTTCAATTAAAGTAGTGCACATTCTCTCCTGATGACCCCCTGAAACCTAGTGGTGCCTGGAATGCAGAGTTTTTAACTGACTCTACTTGCACAAGCAAGATGTTTCCAAGTCTCTCCAGCATAGATGGTATATTTATATGATCCTCATACTATTTATACTATGAAATACGTTAGTGATAACTCATTTAGTATATAGTCAAACTAATAAAGTATGCTTCATATCAAATGAAAGATATGGGATATTAATTTGAAGGGCAATTGTTAAAAGACATGCATTTTTTATGTCATGCTACAGACTACAGCTCACCCAATCAGTGTATTTATAACCTCCAGCCTACATTTGATCTCAAGATTCTACTTTTCTAATTTGTTGAATAATGTTTCCATAAAGGGAAAATGAAAAATAGCAAGTAGTACAGGTATCAATCTAATGGATTATAAATTCATAGTTTACTGCAGGTATTTTACTATCTACAGGTAAAACACTTAGTCCTGCTTGCCTTGGATAACTTAACTGGAGAATGAACATCAGGCCTTTGTGACAAAAGTTAACACTTCAGAAACCAATGGTCTATGAGAGTGATGGCAAACTGTGGCTCTGAAGGATGTCTTTCTGGATGGCATGCCCTAACAATTTTTCAGTACTGTGGTTCACCTGATGATGAGTCATGTTTCATGCAGCCTACTTCTCAAAAAAGATTGCCTAATTCATAGACCCAGTGGTCTATGATTTGTGAAAGGATCCACGAACCTATAAATAAATTTGTAGCTAGCTGCAATTGGGTAACATAAGTTTTATTATTAATTTTTATGTGCCTGAACTATATTATTCTAATATAGTGGCTACTGATTTAATAAACCCCTGAAAAATATTTTAAAATTCAATCAGCTTTATCAAGATTGTTAACACTCCAAATAATGTTTTTTTTTTATTATCTTTTCATAACATTGAGTTATCTGCATATATTATTGAGCCATTCTATTCCTGTTGTTTTAATATGTTGTCTATAAAATTTATCAAAATTATATTATTGATACACTTCTTGAGATAAATTTTTTTTTTAATATTTCTGAATTTCTATCTTCAGTGTGCCAGAACTTGTTTATATCATCGAGAGTTTGTCTGTAAAGCATTCCATTATCGAGAGAATGGCAAGCAATGCAAGTTGTTTGATACAATGAAGAGTCTGAGCATGAGACCGCTTTCCAGTGGATTTTATTATATACTTTCACGTAAGGCCATCTTTGATTCTTCATTGTTACCAGAGAACATATTCAGTAATTAACATTGAACTAAACTCTTTCAATACTAACCTGCCCAAAACTACTCCTGGTTCCATTCCTGCTTTAATATGATTTAAATTAATGCTTTCCACTAAAATCACATGTTAATTTCTCTTTCAAACTTCAGATGTAAACTCATTGTCTTTTTTTTTTAATTAATTGAAATAAAGGCAGTTTATTTCAACTGAAATAAGTTAACAAATGAGTTAAATAAAAGAAAATTTAATCATTCTGTTCTCAATACATCAGCAACTGTTTATGTGTATTCAGAATGAAATATATTTTCTAGAAGTTGCGTTTTACAACAAAAAGTGTCTTGTTTCCATATTAGTGATTCGGGTTTGCATCTTGACTTGAGAAAATATCTGTGTAAAAGACTGAGATTTAACAAATGAAGGATTAAGGAGTTGCTTAGAGAATGATTGAATTGGTTGTGTTGGCAGTAATTGTTGTTATTGTTGGGGATTATGACACTCCACAGTATGGTCTACACACGTTCTAAAAATCTACATTCAATCAGGAAGAAACCTTGTACCTTTTCCAAATGACATTTTGTGTTGGTTCAGAAACTGAAAAATTTCCGCAACTTCTTTTCTCCCAACACTTACCTTTTAACCATGTAAATACCAAGCAATGCCTATCTTGTTACTTTGCCAAGCCTCAACAATATAGATGAAGCAGTATCTTTTGTCTTGTACCATATACAGATTTTTATAAAAAGTATTTTAACTAAATTTCTGGTTATAATTTTTTTTAAATATAGAGTAGGAATGTTCTTAATTCCTGAAACCAGAATTGGTTTCTGTTTCTGAGCTATGAACAAATCACTACTTATTCCAGTTTGTTTGACTGACAAAAACAAGATCCATTCCTACCTCACAGTTGAGCAGGAAAGTGCAGAAGCAAGACAAATAAGAATGTATAAAAGAATCATAAAAATATATGGGTTAATTAGGGTGAGTTTCAGCTTAGCTGTATGATATTTAGTTTGTTGTCTTAATTATCTAAATTTAATAAAGTTAACTTAGACTTTCCTATTATTGAAAATTGCAAAATAAATTCTATAAATCAAGTGTGGAACCCATCTTTAACTCCAGATAAAAGCCAGTGTAAAAGTTACAAACTGCAATTCCAAAGTTTGAATTCATAGAATTAATGGAACAATAAATTTTATGGCTGAATGTCCTTCTTAAAATAATGACGTACCCAACCAAGGAACAGGAGTTATACTTATTTTCAGCAAGATGAATTAAAACTATAGTCATAAAGTCTATATCTGAGAGTAGAATACAATGTCAGTGATGAGGTTTGAATCTAATATATTTTGCTTTAAAGTTCTGTTTTTAAACCTTTTAGTTATTGTTATTAACTCATGTCCAAATGTTTATTACTGTATCTGTTTATATTTTCCATTTAATAATTTTTTTCATGGTGTTGATTCTTGTAGAAAACTGCACTGCCACAGGCTTCCAATGCCAGAATGGAAGATGTATTCCAGAGGAGGAAAAATGTAATGGAAGGGATGACTGCAATGATTTTTCCGATGAACAAGACTGTGGTATGTAATATTTTATATATATATATGTATGGGTGTATGTATCTGTCTCTCTGTCTGCCTGTCTATCTATCTATCTATCTATCTATCTATCTATCTATCTATCTATCTATCTATCTATCTATCTATCTATCTAGCTAGCTAGCTAGCTATCTATCTCACTTTCTCTTGCACACACACACACACACGCACGCACACACACACACACACACACACACACACACACACACACACACACACACACACTTTCTCTTTCGAACTGGCTCTTGTGCGGATGGCACGTAAAATACACCATTTTGAGCGTGGCTGTTGCCAGTACCGCCTGACTGGCCTTCGTGCTGGTGGCACGTAAAAGCACCCACTACAGTCTCGGAGCGGTTGGCGTTAGGAAGGGCATCCAGCTGTAGAAACTCTGCCAAATCAGATTGGAGCCTGGTGTAACCACCTGGTTCACCAGTCCTCAGTCAAATCGTCCAGCCCATGCTAGCATGGAAAGCAGACGTTAAACGACGACGATGATGATGATGATGATGATTCATCCTTGTTTTCATCATTTAACATCCGTTTTCTATGTTGGCTTGGTTTTCACAACTGGATGCCCTTCTTAATGCCAACCAGTTTTACAGAGTATACTGGATGTTTGTTATGTGGTGCCACCACCAACACCAGTACATTTTACATGGTACCTATGTTTTACAATACCAATTCTGTTGTAAGGCGGCGAGCTGGCAGAAACGTTAACATGCTGGGCAAAATGCTTAGCAGTATTTTGTTTGTCTTTACATTCTGAGTACAGATTCTGCTGAGGTCGACTTTACCTTTCATCTTTTCAGGGTCAAGAAATTAAGTACCAGTTGCATACTAGGGTCGATCTAATTGACTGGCCCCCTCCCCAAAAATGTTAGGCCTTGTGCAAAAATTTTGGGCCCCAGCATGGCCACAGTCTAATGGCAGAAACAAGTAGAACACATACACACACCCATACATATTATAAGATGCATTCATTATTTCATATTTTTTTATGCATTGTATTGGCATTTTTATTTCATGCATTGTATTGGCATTTTTATTTTCAAAACAACAGGGATTCCTGAAATGCTTGAGATTCGACTTGCAGATGGAGAAGAACATTCTGGAAGAGTAGAGATAAAATATCTTAATGAATGGGGTGTAGTGTGTGATGACAAGTGGGACATAAAAGATGCTAACGTTGTTTGTCGTATGCTTGGATACACGTGAGTAGCCAACATTCAAGATATGTAATAAATTTAGGATAGGAACAGTGACATGTTAGTAATCAATCATGCAATTTTTGATACAAAACTGAATGATTACTGTAAAAAAAAATTAATCCAGAATAGTTAATTTAGTATCAAAATGATGACTAGCATATTCATTCTTGATTTGTTCTGGTAGATTCGTATGTGAATATGTTAATCACTGTTGTATTTTGTCAATGGAAAATTTCTTTCAAGCAAATGTGTGTTCAGAATACACTTGATTCATTAGTGAAAGAGAACTTTAAGACACCTGGTGCTTCATCATTATTGTGTCTCATCAGCTAAAGTTTCCCTGGTCTAATGAATCTAGCAAGAGTCTGTGGCTCTTGTTTATAAATTCAGTAAGCAAACTATTTGATTGTCTGCTAGTGTTTGCCAACCAATAACAAATTATCATGGACAGCTCAACAGTGAGAATCAGAACAATGACTTATATATTCGTTCTTAATTCATGAAATAAACATTCATCTGATGAAATACGACAGTGATTAGCATATTCTTGTTTGAATCTGCCAGAATGAATTAAGAATAAATATGTAACTTAATATCATTCTCTCAAAGTTATCTTGTTCCCATAACTGTTGTACAAGAGTTCAGTAGATTTATCCTCATTGTTGCATGGTTTCTTTCTCTTAAATTTTTTCCTGGGCTTTGGGAGAGATCACAATTGGTATCATTAATAAGTTGCTGAAGGAGGTGAGCTGGCAGAATTATTAGCATGCCAGGTATAATGTATAACAGCAATTTGTTTGTCTTTAAGTTCTGAGTATAAATTCCACCAAGGTCAACTTTACCTTTCATCCTTTCAGAGTCAATAAATTAAATACCAGTCAAATACTGGGGTCAATGTAATCGACTTCTCCTCTCCCACAATATTTCAGGCCTTGTGCCTATGATAAAAAGGATTATTAATAAGTTGTAACATAATTGGATAGACCAATTTATATATTAAACACATTGCTGGCAACTGGTATATTTATTTTATTGCTTGCAAGGGAACATTATTTTGTTTTGTTGACAAAAAAAAAAAAAAAATCAGTATAATACTGTGTCCTTCTATGTGTTAACAGTGCTTTAACTTTCATTTTATGATTATAGATTTTCTTTAGAATTCAGAGCCAGTACAGTCACAACATTTCACAAAAAAAAAAATGTATCTATGTAAACAGTGTGATCAAAGATTGAGTAAATAGGTAATGTTTTGCAGCCCAGTCCACTATGTGTAAATTTGTATTCTAAGCTGACACTACTTACAATTACATGGAATGAAAGAAGTTTGAAACTGTAAAATGTATTTTTTTATCATGAGGTGCTGAGAAGAAGTTTATCTAAAGGCTTGGAAACTTCTATAAGGAACTACTCCAGCATATCCGCTTTTTATGAAATCCAGAAAAAATTGCATCACATGGATTTTAATATCTTTATGACATCTTTCTGTAATGGTGTAAAAGTGTTTGATAATAATAATAACATCTCTCTTTTAGTTGGGATTATTGCTTTCATAGCAGGATCTGAACTCTTATTTTGTATAAAAAGGTACTTCATTATAGTTTGTGTGCTATGATAGAAATTCTATTATTACCTCCGCCTTAGTGAATGTATTGATTTCATTCATGTTTGTTTGCCTGTGGAAAAGATATCTCAAGAACTGCTTGATGGATTCGAATGAAACTTTCAGGGATGTTTAGCCTCGTGACTGGCACAAACCAATTAGATTTTGTGATCAATCCAGTACCAGACAAGGATTCTGGATTACTTTTCTGATTTTATTACTTAATTTTTGAGAGCGGTTGGGTTCATTTTCAGTATTCTTGTTTGTGAGAGCAGTCGACTTTATTTCAGATATTCTCATTTTAAAAGTCATCTCCACCTAATTGTTGAGAGGACGTCAGTGTTGCCTTGGTGGAGGTTTGTGCTCTCTGAATGCTCTTGTTATGAGATAATAATTATTGAAATATTAGAGAGTCAAATTCTGAGCATTGCAAAATTGATATAGCATAACATGTACAGACTATCTATCTATCTATCTATCTATCTATCTATCTATCTATCTATCTATCTATCTATCTATCTATCTATCTATCTATCTATCTATTTGTCTGCCTATCTCTTTGTCTGTCTATCTATCTATCTATCTATCTATCTATTTATCTATCTATCTATCTATTTATCTATCTATCTATCTATTTATCTATCTATTTATCTATTTATCTATCTATCTATCAACCTGTCTGAGTATAAGTAAACATTATCTTAAGTCTGGTTACCTGGTTTCCATGACATATAAGTTGTTGTAGTTACATCACTACCCCTGAATGGGGCACCAGATTGTCACAATGTTACTCATTTACAACTGAGTGTCCTAATGCACTGTGCAGTGAAGTGTTTTACACAAGAACACAATAAACTGCCCTGTCCAGGAATTGAAACCATATCTTGTGATTGTGAATGCTATACCCTAGCAGCTTGGTCATGCACCTTCACACACTCAGATACACATATACAATATATATATATATATATATATATATGAGTGTGTATGTGTGTGTATGTGTGAGTGTGTGTGTGTGTGTGCTCGCGCTTGTGTGTATGTATATGTATACACACACACACACACACACACACATGCGCACACACACACACATATATATATAATCTTTTTTGTTTACTTATTAGAGCTGCAGTCAAAGCTATTCCTTTTTCCAATTTTGGACCTGGAAATGCGAACTTCTTACTAACCAATGTTGAATGTTTAGGAAATGAAACAAGCTTGTTAGACTGTCCCAAAAGTCCATGGCGTCAGCACAACTGCAAAAGACATGAGACTGCTAGTGTCATTTGTAAATTAGACAAAGGTAAGATTGTTTTTGTATTGTATCAGAACTTGTACACTATCCTTATAGAAGAACCTGTTGTGTTAAATATGTCGAATTGAATTACATTAAATTGTTTCTTCATGTTCCAGTTGCAAAGGTCCATCTTCAGAAGAAAAGAACCGTCTAAGAAAAGTCTAGTGATGTAGCAACTGTTAATCCATTCAAACTCTTCTGTGTTCATGTAACAGCAGCAGTCACTCTTCAAGTGTAGGTATAATCATTGTAGCACCCACTTTGAGGACCTATGGTGTAAACAAACAACAAACACCGGTCAGCTGGCAACACTTAAAGGGCGACTGGCACTACTATTACTACTACTACTGTTGATATAATGCCGTCACACTACAAGTGGTGAGTAGCTTATAGCAATAGCTGGGTGTTTGTTTGTTTATGCCAAAGCATGGGACATTGATTATACCTACGTTTGGAGAACAATCGGTGCTGTTACATAACTGCTGGGGAGTTTTAATGGATTAATGACTCCTACATAACTGGACTTTTCTTAGATTGTTCTTTTCTTCTGAAGATGGGCCTTTGTGCCTGAAATATAAAGGTTTTATTAAACTTTCCACATTGTCAAAAGCTGTCTGTTTTCCCTCTTTTTACATTCTTCAATATTACAATGCTTCAAGTGAACTACAATGCTCTTATGTTTCTTCCTATCACTCATACTGGAGAATATTAATTTTACTCATTAGGGAGTGAATTGAAGTGAGTGGACTGGTACTTATTTTATGTCCAACAGAAAATAATTATCAGTAAAATAACGAAGTCAATTGAATTTCCTTCTCCAAAACTTGTGGGTTTGTGTCCAAGTAAGAACCATTCATCATCATCATCATCATCATCATTATCATCATAGTTTAACGTTCGCTTTCCATGCTGGCATGGGTTGGACGGTTTGACTGAGGACTGGCAAACCAAGAGGCTGCACCAGACTCCAATCTGATCTGACAATGTTTCTACAGCTGGAAGCACTTCCTAATGCCAATCACTCTGAGAGTGTAGTGGGTGCTTTTTATGTTCCACTGGCACAGGAGCCAGTCAAGTGTCACTGGCAATGACCACACTCAAATGGTGCATTTTCTTCACTATACTTGTTGCAACCCTCAAATTTTTTTCAGCATTTCCTGGTGACTTACTCTTCATTAATTGCAGTATTTGTTGCTGAATATAGTAATTGTTATTGTTGTAGCTGCTGCTGTTGTTCTTGCAGTTGTTGTTGTTGCTGCTGTTGTTTCTACTGTTGTTCTTGCAGTTTAGCTGTTATTCTTGCACTCAACTATCTATGACTGTCTGCTTCATTTGCTCTCTTTATACTGACTGATGTTACCTTATTTATAACGACTAACACATACCACTTGACACGTGGGAGGGGTGTACCATTATCACTATTATCCCAACAACAATAACCCAGGACACCTGCTAAACCAGACCCTTTCACAGTTCATTCCAGAGCCCCTGTTGCCATTGATTACATCATTGTTATTATTATTAATTTTCATTGAATGTGGTTTGCTTTTTAGAGCCTTCCAAAAGTAAAAAAAAAAAGGTGAATGATGATGACACTGTTGGTATGCCAATTGATGCCTGTGCATGATGCTTTTTAAACTAAGGAAAGGCCTTGTACACAACCAATTCCACTCTCTGAACAACAGTAACAAATACCCCAAAAGAAAAACCTAGACAACATCATTGGCTGTTATTGAGCTGCAGATTATACATCAAAGTTTTCCTTCTCCTAGACTGGTGTCCAGATAAGGATGAGGGATCTCTTACTCTCAATAATGTGATATACCATGCCTACATTCTCATTCTCATGGTTCTCTGTTGTGCCTTCTAATTGTTGAAAATATGTTGATCCACTGTGCAGCCACTGTGTCTTCTGCACCAAAGACACTAATTTGTTGATGATTACTGCAGAAACAACGACTTTCCATGAGAAATAGCTGGATTATTAAGTCCATATACACAGTATTGGAAGGCTGTTGTGTCTGGTCATTCATGATGTCTACTGGTAATATGTAATCCAGTACAATCTGCTGCATCGTTGGGTTGTCAGTAACTAAACTGGCAATTCCACTAAGCTTTGGACATCCTACAGGTTGAAAGGCAAGCCAGATACACACACACACACACACACATACATGAAGCTTCTTTTAGTTTCTCTCTAGAAAATCCTTTCACAAGATGGTTGGCCTGGAGCTATAGTAACAGACACTTAAAAGATGAAGTAGTGCAATGGGCAGGAGATTTTTGAAGGGCATGCATGATCATGAATGTGCATGAGTGCAGGGTGTGGGAGAAATTAATTTGTTGTTTATAGTGAAAGGTTTGCTCATGGAAAGGAGCTAACTCGTGGTTTTGACCAGTGGAACTAACCAACATATGTTTTCTATATTTGTAAAGGGCAAGAAGATAATACTTAACTTTTAGAGTTCAGGTAGACTGCTGGGTGGAGTGTATCCTTCAACATAATCCTTTTCTCTGTTAAACAAAGCCTGCACCTTCTACTACCATTGAGGCAAAGTCTGAACTTTTCCAGAAATCTCTAGTGATGTTCAGTATTTACTTTCAATAACCATATGCATTTTGCCAATGTTGTGACATTATGTCTCACTTGTATTTTAAAAAATGACCTGTGATTACTGAGACTGACTTTAAAGAAACCTTCTATTGCATCCACATATCTCTATACTTGATTTTGATTGAACAAACCTATGCTCATAGACATACAGACCATGATCATCCCATTTGAGTATCTGTGTAGAGGCTCTCTTATATTGGTTTGCAGCTAACTGAGTAGTTTAAATATCTGAAAGGGCAATCATTACTGATTCTTGTTCTTATAAAGGACTTGAGTCTTTATAAAGAAATCAAGATAATTGAAAAGTGTTCTAATAAGTGTTTCAAGTATGTTAATATATTTGTTTAAAGGAAATTGCTGTTGATAGATTGTTAGGCTGTTGCCTTACAACACTAAAGATTGCAATTTGTTAGATATAGAAGAATTATATACGATTTGTCTCAGTCAGCATGATGACAAACATACTACTAATGCTTATTTTATCAACCAATGTGAGAGCCTTGACCTGTTAAAAATAGCAGCCAAATCTCCTTCAAAGCACTTCTGATTAATAAAAAAAAAAGGCCACATTGAACAATATAGTTCTAGATATGTAAAAGATAGGATGGCCAAGGTTGGAATGCCTCTGTTTATAGGTTTGCTCAATAAAGGCTGACCCGAGAGCTAAACAACAACAATAACAATCTGTTTCACATTTGTCTAGAAATTCTTTTTAAAATAATATATTATTGTGGACTATAGCTCCTCTATATACTAAGTTAATAAAAATAAAGCCAATATGCTTATCAATGGTTCAAAAATTGCTAGTCTTTGTGCTCCAGAAAGTAAACTTATGAACTGTTATGGATAATATGATCTGATCTGACCTCACAGCAATAGTGAAATTCAAAATAACATAAGAAATATAACCAAACTGAAAACATAATCAAAATATTTGCATTACATTTGTATTTGGAAAACTATTCAACCAATGATGTGAAGACACATGGCTAAGTTGTTAGGGGTGTTCAGTTCACAATCATAAGGTTGTATGGATCAGTTCCTGGACTGGGTGGTGTGTTGTATTCTAAGTTAGGTACTTTGTTTCACTTTGTCCCAATGTATATGCTATAATGCGTACCAACCAGAGTGCCAGCACAGCCTTCTCTTTCCCCAGCATTCACATCCTGGTTGGACTCCTAGGTTAGGGGTAACAACACTGAAAAGGTATCTATGTCTGCTTACAATTATGTATCTACCTGAAACAATTCATGAATGCATGATACATGTCACCAAGCCATATTTACTCATGAGTGAGGACTGGCTATAATGTACTCTACTAAACCAATACTACTAATACAGAATTATTAGGTGTAAAATTCTTTAAAAAAGAACAACACAATATTAAAGTGAATATAATTGTGTATAATAACTCTATATTTTAAAAATATTTATTTACACATAAGATATTTATGTTTTTATGATATATAAACTCCACTTGTTATCACATTTTTTAAAGTTATCTATATTGAAGAAATAATTTTATTTATTACTTTGATGGGGCTTTTTTTTTTTTTTGTATATTTCAGGGTGCCCCCCAAATCAGTTTGAATGTGCTAACTCACAGTGTCGAAATATAGACCAAATATGTGACACAGTTAATAATTGTGGTGATAACAGTGATGAAAAATATTGCAGTGAGTATAATTATGATATCTAAACATACAAACATTATCTATTCTCTTCATTTATGAAAAAGGTTAAAGTAGCTGATATGGTTCCAGGTTCAGTCCCATTGCATGGCACCTTGGGCAAGTGTTTTTTACTGTAGCCTTCAGCTGACCAAAGTCTTGTGAGTGGATTTGGTAGACAGAAACTGAAAGAAGCCTGTCATATGTATATATATATGTATATATCTATGTGTGTGTGTGTGTCTTTGTGACTGTGTTTGTCCCCACCATCACCGCTTGACAACTGGTGTCGGTGTGTTTATGTCTATGTAACTTAGTGGTTCAGCAAAAGAGACCGATAGAATAAATATTAAGCTTAAATAATAAGTCCTGGGGTTGATTTGTTTGACTAAAAAGCCCTTCAAAGTGTTGCTCCAGCATGGCCCGCAGTCATCTGACTGAAGCAAGTAAAAGAATAGGTGTAAAAGTTTTATCTTAGAATGAAGACCACATCAATATCTAAGAATATGGCCACTATGTAAATGATTTTATCTTTTATATTGATGTATAGAAAAATTTCAAAGCCTGTATATACATTGGACTAACTATTCCAAGTACACTTTACTTTCACGTTCTCTTACTGCCAGTCATCACCTCTAACTCCTTTAGTATATATATAGACAATCCAACCATCCCAAAAACATTATTAAAAACCTAGTAAGGAACATATTTCTAAAACTTTCTTTTTTATCTTCAAATGAAAAAATACAAAATGAAATAGCAACTCCATATAATGAAGCTCTCAAGAACAGTGGTTACAAAGACAAAGTGCAATGTATAAACAATAAACTTCCTACAATGAATAAAAAAAAAGTACGAATAGAAAAAGGAAAATCATTTGGATTAGTCCCACCCTTCAACATGCAAGCTAAATTATTTTTCAAAATATTGCAAAAAACACTTCTACCCTAACCACAATTACTACAAACTAATACACAAACACTATAAAATTGTCATTGTCTACAAAGAACAACTTTGAAAAAAAACTGTAGCTAATTACAACCTACAAAAATTGTCTAAAAGGGAAAACCTAAATCATACACATGATAACAACTGCAATTTCAGAACATCTTTATCCTGTTCTCTTGAAGGAAATTGTCTCTCAAGCAATATTATCTATAACGCAACAGTAAACATGAATACAACACCAACTATTATATCTACATACATAGGATCTTCAGCAAACCAGTTCAAGATATTGTTTATATTATTGTATGATTGAATGCCATGCATCCATTTCCAAGTAAGTTTATCTCTCTCTCTCTCTCTGTATATATATATATATATATATGTGTGTGTGTGTGTGTGTGTGTGTGTGTGTCTGTGTGTGTGTAGATAGATAGATAGATAGAGAGAGAGAGAGAGAGAGAGAGAGAGAGAGAGAGGGTTATGAGAGGTAATGGTGTCAATAAAACCCAAAGGTGTCAGGTGATGCTGAGTAAGTGCTATGGATAGACCATAGTTAAGCTCCAGGTTCGGTGATTATGCGAATAAGGAGTCCAATGTATCACCATGTGCATATATAAAAAAAAATTTTTCCAGAATGAGATAAAAAAACCAAGGCTGTGAAGATTTTAGTACATTTATAAATAAAAGGTCTTACAGCTGTTTCCAGGATATTTATTATATCCCTTCATCAGCTACAGTGTGAGAGGATTGTTAAGCAATAGTTAATTTAGATAAGATAGAAAACAGAGAGTGAAGTGGAGGAATGAAAATAGATGAGAAATATGCACATCTATTTTCATTCCTCCACTTCACTCTCTATTTCGTATCTTATCTAAATTAACTATTGCTTAACCATTTTCTCACACTGTCTCTGATGACGGGACATAATAAATATCCTGGAAACAGCTGTAAGACCTTCTATTTATAAATGTTCTAAAATCTTCACAGCCTTGTTTTTTTTTTATCTCATTCTGGAAAAAAAATATATATATATATATATTTAGTTACAAAAAAATGTTCAGGAGAATTTCAGAGAAGTTCAACAATTTAAATAAATATATATTCTGCCATGGATCAATGTATCATTTTCATTTTCATTTTATCTAGTTTCAGCTCATGAGCTGTGGCCATGCTGGGGCACCACCATTTGCATATATCAGTTTTAATTCAATATATTTTTTATACCTTTGCATCTCGGGCTTTTTATCTGAACACTTCAAACTACTGCCTATACAATAAACAAAGAAACTTTACTACATATATAGTGATATGTATATATATATATATCATCATCACCATCATCAACATCTTTTAATGTCCGTTGTCCATGCTGGCATTGGTTGGACGGTTTGACCAGGACTGGTAAGCTGAAGGGCTGCATGAGACTCCAGTCTGATTTGGCATGGTTTCTACTGCTGGATGCCCTTCTTAATGCTTAAGAGTATAATAAGTGCTTTTACATCCCACTGGCACAGATGCCAGTTGCATGACAAGAGTATCTGCCATGACTATCATTTCACTTGGCTTGATGGGTCTTCTTCCCAAGCATGGCATATTACCATAGATATTAGTCATTTGTCATTGCCTCTATGTGGCCCAATGCTCAAAAGGTGCATTTTATGTGTCACCAGCACAGGTGCCAATTATGCAACACGGGCATCAACCACACTGCCTCCATGAGGCCCAACACTCAACAGGTGATTTTTATGTGCCATCAGCATCCACTTGGTTTGATGGATTTTCTTCCCAAGCATGGCATATTGCCAAAGGTCTCAGTCATTTGTCATTGCTTCTGTGAGGCCCAACGCTTGAAAGGTGCTTTTTCCATGCCACCAGCACAGGTGCCAATTATGCAACGCTGGCATTGGCCATATTGCCTCCATGAGGCCAAACACTTGGAAGGTGCTCTTTTACATGTCACTGGCATGAGTGCCAATTACATGACTCTGGCATCAGCCACGACTACAATTTCACTTAGCTTGACAGGCCTTCTCAAACATGGTGTATCACCAGAAGTCTCAGTCATTAGTCATTGCCTTCATGAGGCCCAACATTCAAAGATCATGCTTCACCACCTCATTTCATGTCTTACCTCTTCCACAGGTTCCCTCCATGGTTAGAGATCGGCACTTTTTTACACAACTGTCCTTGTCCATATGCATCACATGATCATACCAATGCAGTCTTCTCTCTTGCACACCGCATCTGATGCCTCGTATGCCAAACTTTTCTCTCAAGACACTTATACTTTGTTATACCTGCACACTGACATTGCACATCCAGCAGAATATACTAGCTTCATATTTTTCAAGCCTATGCATGTCCTCAATGGTTACAGCCCATGTTTCACTGTCATGTAGCACAACTGTTTGCACACAGGCATCATACAATCTGCTTTTCACTCTGAAGGAGAGGCCCTTTGTTGCCAGCCGAGATAGGGGCTCTCTGAACTTTGGCCAGCCTATTCTTATTCTTGCAGCTACCCTCTTGGAGCATCCTCCTCTGCTACTGACTTTTTCACTTAGGTAACAGAAGCTATCAACTACCTCTAGCTTACCCAACTGGCATTTGATGGAGTCTGTTTTCAGTACATTTTTTGTGTTTATTGTAGCTGTTTCCAGTTAACCCTCCTCTGATATTGCTGCACCGCTTATGTGACCCCACCCCACCCCACCCCACCCCACCCACACACACACAGGGTGCTCAGGCTGAATTTGACAGTTTGCATAGAAGGAAAAGAAAACACACTATGCCATCCAAAAATAAAAGATTTTTTAAAATTCAAAAGATATCAACTTGGTTTTGGCTGGAAGAAAACATTTTATTTAGAGTAGCCACTCTCAGCTTCTATCATGGCCTCAAGATGGCTCTGGAACTTGAAACATACATTCCTCACTGTATCCCTGACAAAATCTTTGATCTTAGCCACCAACTCAGCCTTGGTATTGCAGGCAGAGCAGTTGGTGTCTTTCTTAACCATGCCCTACACATTACAATCAGGGGAATTAGGTGGCCAGAAAATGGGGTTGGTGAAGTCATAGAAATTCGGTAACAACTATTTCTGACTCTAGAAGTATGGCAAAGAACTGAATTCTGCTGTGATACATATAACCTTCCAACAGCAATCCTCTCCAGCCAAAGTTTGACCACAGCCTCCAGCAGCTTCATATAGCCATTTGAATTGAGCCTAAGGCCCTGTTCAAAAGTGTGGGGTGACATGATATCATCCTCACTGGAAACACACCCAAATATTATTACAGTTTGGTTGAACTTGGTTTTCAAGATGTCCATGTCATGTTTTGCAGCCTTTACAGTGTTCACAGAGCATTGAGTATTTTGCAGCAGTCATGATATATATTTACATATAATCTAGTGATACCACTGCAATTATTTTTTCTATCACATATTACAGCTGCTTCGGTGAAATTAGTCAATGGTACTAACCCTAGTAATGGAAGGATTCAAATAACCATCAATAACATCACTGGTACTATATGTGATGACAATTTTGACGACAAAGATGCCACTGTTGTTTGCAAGCAGCTGGGATATAAGTAAGCCATTCATTTAATTGATATCTTTCTTTGTCTAATTTGTGATTAATCATTACTATTTTATACTGTTTTACTTTGAGTAAAAGGGTGAAGTTTCTTCCTAAGTTATATAGACACATAGAGCCAGTTTCCCAGATTTTCTCACATACATACTCTCCACTGGACAGGATGCTGGCCCATCACAGGAATAATTTTTGTTGGCTGAGTGGACTTGAGCAACATAAAATGAAGTGTTTTGTCTGCTTCAGGAACTGAAACCACAATCTAACAATCAGGAATCTGACACCCTTACCACTAAGCCATGCACCTCTCCTAACCTTCCTGAATCATATAGAGTCATAGGTCTAGTTTCCCAGATTCTGTGGTGTAATACCATCAACAGGATGCTGATCCATTGCAGGATTAACTCATTTTTGCCAAGTGAGTGGATTAGAGCAGCATGAAATGAAGTGTTTTGCTCAAGAACACAATGCAATTCCTGATCCAGGAACTGAAACCACATTCTTATGATCATGAGTCCAACTCGCTAACCACTTGGCCATATGCCCTCAGAATGTTCCTTGTAAATTTGAACAGTTATTTGTAACAGAAGGAAGATTTTTTTTACAGCTAAAAGATAGTTTTATGTGCCATTTATTTAAATCTTTGCTTCGTTTCTATTACACCTTTAGTTATTTTGTACTGATTTTGTTATTATATCCCATGTCTTAATGTTTTTCTAGATCAGGTATTGCTTTGCCAGGAGGTACCTATGGAAAAGGTAAAGGTATTATTTGGTATGATGAGGTCGAATGCTTTGGTGATGAAGACAGTATTGGATATTGTGAAGGAAATCGTCGGGGTGAACATGACTGTGACCACACAGAAGATGTTGGTGTGCAATGTTACAAAGATGCAATAACAACAACTACTTTCCTTACATCAACTACTGTAGCAACAACAACCACTGTGGGTAAGTAAAGATGATAGCCAATGCATTTTCTTATATCCTGATACAATCACAATGGCAGTACAGATTAAATTATGTTCCATTTATGAGGTTTAATGAGATTGAAATGCATTAGGGGCTGTCACTATGCTATCAAAGATCAGATTCACTTTCTACAACATTCCTTTTTTAATTATTTTTAATTTAATTTTTGTGGATTTAAATTCCACCATTATCTCCTCCTTAGTTATTAAGACAATGATTTTCTTCTTCCTCATTGCAGATGTAATTTTAATTCATTAGAATTTCTTGACTCACTGCAGTCAGTATGTAAGTGCCCACTAAACTGTGTTTTTTATACTCCGGTGTCTCTAGGAATCCCTTTCCCATAGAAATTTTTAACAAGTTATAATGCAACTCAGTGTTTATTCATAAAAATCCTATGTAACTTTGTAGTCAGTCTCAGATATAGCAATAACAGACTATGCTCTGTTTAAGAACAAAACATATCCAAATTTGTCTCTAGATGTCAAAGATCAAACATATTCTCAGCTGTATTCTTTTAATTTAAATTGATGGATTTATGCCGCTTGATTATTTTGACAAGAAATTATCATCAAGCTAATAATCTTTTTTTTTTTTGTCAATATAGCCCACTATATTTAGTATGTTCGTGCCTACTGAACTATATTACACACATATATATATATATATATATATATATATATATATATATATTTGGTATATATTTGAATGCAAACCACAATTTACTTGCCTTTCAATTCTCTAAAGTCAATTAAAAAAGTTACTAAGTCATTAACTATACCACATCTCCTCCAAAACCAAAATTGGTTTGCAGTTGTAATGTGAGGAACAAAACAAGGTTCACCTACCTCTCAGTGTCAGCTGTCCAGCTATGTTAAATCCAAGGCATACCCTACCCATGTTGCCTATCACTAGTAGCTACTGCTAAAGCCCTATCTCACTCTCGCATCCATGCATGTCCATTCACCACGACTGCCCCAGGAGCAAAGAGGACCACACTGGTCTTACTTCCTTCACTTCATCACTCCATCTTCTTCTTCCTGTGGGGCCCCTCAGCTATTGGCATCACTGCCCTTTCCTTCTGGTTCACCCCATCCTTACACGCCCCCCCCTCCCCGGATCTCAAAAATCACCTCCTCGCTTCACTTCATGTTGAAATCTGCTATCTACCCAGGCAGAGGTCTCACTTGGTGTGATCTCTGCAGCGATGGAGCTTCACTTGCTTCCTCTCCTTTACCTTCATCATCCAACGAAGTGACAACTCTGCAAACATCCAAAACATTTCATCCACAGAGACATTATTTTTGGAATTAACAGCCATCACTGTCCCTCTGCTCCACTGCTATGTGCAGTGTGCCTTTGGGGGCTTGACCCTGACTTCCTCTTCTACCTACACGAAGGCAGGCTCCTTCTCTTCTACAGCATGTTGTAATGTGCACGGATGCTACCGTTCATACCTGAATATCACTCTATGTAGCACAAACTCTTCGTCCTGATTGGAGTGATGTATTGTACCAAAATACCACTTCCAGTGGTGAGATGCCTCTTCTCTCCACCATGGCTGTGATTGTGTGATGGTGTCTTTCCATGATTCCATTTCCATTGAGCTTGTATGCTGCTCTTAAGAAGCAGCACACGTTCCACTTACCAAGCATCTCCTACAACACCTCCAAACGAAATATGGTGCCATTTTCCATCAGCAATTCCTCCACAGGGCCCCACTCATTCAGGATATACATACAACCTCATCTGCAGTACCCATCTTCATTTCCCTCCATATGGCCATCTGACTCAATCTGTAATCGACCATCAAAAGATACATCTCCTGCTAGTTGTGTGTCACATCTATCACCAGTCGTCTCCAGTTGTACTCTAGTGAGATGTTTCCTGACTTGTGCATACCTGGTGCAGAGTTGATAGATTGACACCTATCACAGCTCCTGACTACCTTTTGAATGCTCTGCCTAGTGACATTGGAGTCAACCTCCTGCTTCTATCCACACCCATATGATGCATGGCATGCAGTCTCCTTTGTTCCAAGTCACCTTGCTGACACACTGCAGCTATTCTCCACTCTGAATCTTCCGGCACCACCAACCAGCCTTTTTCACCCTGGTTAGAATGTCTATCTTATTCCTCTCTCAGGGCACAAAGATCATGCTCAGCTTCAAACCGAATTTGGCAGCTAGCTCCCTCAGAATCCCTAGGCAGTACTTTATTAACATCTCTGCAGCCCCTGTGGTTTGAACTCATTTTTCATCAGTGATCACTGATCCTACACATCCAAGCACAGTAGCTGAATTGGTTTGGATTTCGATGGAATGCAGCCCCACTCTCAGGGTCAAATTCACCCCCTTCAGCACTGCGTCCAGCTCAGCCATGTTGATGTGGTTGTAATCATGTTTTTCGGAGCCAGGCTGCATCCTCCACTTCAACACCTCTAATTTCTGGGACAACCCTTATCACTATGCTACTAGCATCACACCATTCAGTCCCATTCCCCAACTTGGGAACATATCAACATCCTCTTACTGGGTCTTCTGCTCTTACCTTCTCTAGGATCTCTTGCATCATCGCCACCATCCTCTCTCCCATTTTGTCTCCCTAGCTTGCCCCATCTGCTCATATCTTGATATAGCTGCATGCTATTCAAAGCCATCCTGTGATTAGATAGTGACCTACTAGTCTCCCACATATCGAGAATAGTTCTCTTCTGTCGATGTTGGTGCCCAGTTCCGGGATCTCATTCTCTCTCCGAAACACCAACACACTTATTTTGCCTCTTTGAAACTTGAGCCCAAGTGCAGCTCCTTCAACCATTGACTCTGGTGGTTTCGCAGTCAGCCTAAATATTTTTAGGTGACTTATGACCTCTGCAGCAGACACTACAGTCTTATCTACCCAGATGTCATCTATATAGGAACTGGTGGCCATTTTTACCTTGTCCACCTTTCCCAGGGTAGATTTGAGCACTGTTGCCATGATCTTTGGTGCAGAATTCAGCCCAAACCCCAACTTAGTCCAACAGTATATCTTTATATCATATCAGCCTTTATATCATATCAGCTGATATTGCCACAGTTTCTTGCTCATATGAAGCTGCAGATATTCCAACTTCAAGTTGAAAATCGTTGCCACCCTTGTCATCTATCTCCATTCACACAATGTCTCTCCAAAGATGTCAGTCACCTCACTGCCCATGTGTCATGATACATGGCCATTCATCTTTTGGAAGTCCAGTCTCAGCCTGACCTTGCCCTTCATTAGCTGCCTCGCTGCCATTAATGGAAGCACTCTGATCTTCATCTCTTCCTTCCACGAGATAAGGATATTCTTCTTGATCTATCCCTCTACTTCTCCTTCAAATTCACTCCTAGCATCTCCTTTCAAGGTATGCTGATAGCATCTCAGCCTGTTCATCAGCATTGGGGGCTCCCCTTTCCAGTGTCACTCTACCATCCACTGCTGACTATCGAACACTGCTTGAAAATCTTTATCCTCAGTGGTGTAAGCAGTACAATCCCCCATGGATCTCTACCCATCTCATATTGCACACTCACAGCGCATGACACTCCCACACCACCAAATGAAACCCTGTCTCCACTGACACTAACACCTCCAAAGCAGTTGATCACATCAATTCCATTTATCACAGAGTCAATCACAATTGCCCGCAACCTCACTGTTGTGCCCCACACCACTATCTCTACTTCACTGCTACCCTTACATCCAATTTCGCTGTGTTGACCAACCAAACACTACTTGTCCCTTTCCATTTTTTGCCAGGGTCATGATAGATGATGTACAACCTGTATCCATGCCTCTGAATGCCTTTCCTCCAACTAAGACTTCAACTATGAGCAGTGACTGTACAAGAGCCCCTATTTGCTTGCAGGGGAAATTTGGAAGGCAACAACTTCCCTGTGGCCTATTCCCTGGCTGTAGTTTTGAGTTATATGCTTTATCTGCTTGCACCAGTTGCAAACGGGTTCAGGCTTTGTCTCCACACAGGTCCTCACCCTGTGTGGCCCCTCGCACTTGAAACACCAGCCCATAAATGGTCACTGTCACTCCATGGCAGTTTTTCTCTCCTCATTCTTTACTGATAGCTGTGTATCATTGTTGGCTTCCACAGTTGTCCATTGCTGCTGCATTCCACCTGGGCTTGAGGGATGAGCTCACTCATCGCTATTTTATTGCTGCCTGGTAGTTGTTGCAGTCATACTGATATGTTGTCAGAGAAGCCATTTACAAAGGCCATTCGTGCTGCCTTTTCTAGCCCCACTCTGGTAAAACCAGATAGCATGGCCAGTCTCTGAACCTCTGCTGTGTACACGTCTACCTGTTCCCCTGTCCACCTGACCATTCCCAGCTTGGCGAACGCAGTGCCCAATCCTTCCATAAAGGCTTTCTTTAAGCACTGCTTGATCTTCACCACATCTAGTTGGTCCATCTCATCCATCTCTTGATATAGAGCCATGAAACCTGCTACATCATCAATGCCTTACAGCCTGGCCACCATCTTGATTTTACGGATCCAGGCAATCACATCTCCTTCCCCACAGAAAGGTCTGATGGCATTACTGCCAATCCTTATTTTCACTGCCATCTCATGGAAGGGGACAACATCAATGGAAAAAGATATGTGTGTATGAGCACCAAAATAGCTTGTAATGTGCGAGAATTGTGATGTGAGGAATAAAAGATGGTTCAACTACTTTTCAGTGTGTTAGCTGTCTAACTTTTTTAAATCCAAGATGTGCACTAGCATAGCTAGACTGTGTGCTGCCTGGGGTGGCCCTTCCATTTTCTGCACTCGGTCCCCACAAAAAAACCACATATTGCCTACAGCAAAAGCCTACAACAGGATGAAAAGTGCCACCCAGGGGTGGACTTCCCAGGGCAGGCTGCCCCTACCACTTCCCATTCCCCAGCTATGCTAGTGCCAATCTGTCTCACCTATCACTAGTAGCTACTGCTAAAGCCGTCTTACCCTCTCATTCACATATGTCCATTCACCACAACTACCCCGAGGCCAAAAAGGACCATGCTGGTCTTGCTTCCCTTCCTTTTTGTCTTCCAGTGGAGTCCCTCAGCTATTGATGTCACTGCCCTTTCCTTCCAGTTTACCCCATCCCCACAGCAGTCTTGAAAAGAAATGGTTATTTAAATTTTTTTTTTTTGTTTTGTTTTATATGATGTTTTTAGCTTTCCTTCATTCAAATGTCTACCCCTTTCAGATTATTTTTAGAGGTCATTGTGGGGACAATTTTATTCTAGATTACTGATTTCCTTCATTATTTAAGCTTTTAACTCCCTGGCTCCTACAAAACCTTCTGTTCCACACAAGCTCCACCTTATATTGATAAATAATCTTTGATATACCCTCCAGAATAAAGAATTACTATATTGTTTCATTTCTTTTTTCCTGGCCAGTCTTTACTTATAATCACTTGTGTCCAATATGTTAAGGTATTATCTCTCCCTCTTCTAACAGTTAGAATATTTGTGATACCAATCTTAATATTTGCATTCATAGATAAAGCCATCCTACATTAAGCTAATTGTTTGATTTAGTGTAAATCTGATATTCAATTTTATTGTATTCATTTCTAATGTTTCTAAAACATAAAACTAATTTACTATATTAGAGTCGTCGTCGTCATTTAACGTCCGCTTTCCATACTAGCATGGGTTGGACGATTTGACTGAGGACTGGTGAAACCAGATGGCTACACCAGGTTCCAATCTGATTTGGCTAGTTTCTACAGCTGGATGCCCTTCCTAATGCCAACCACTCAGAGAGTGTAGTGGGTGCTTTTACGTGTCACCCGCACGAAGGCCAGTCAGGCGGTACTGGCAACGGCCATGCTCATCTCGCTTGAGAAACCTCATGTGTCACCCGCACAAGAGCCCCAGCCCAGGGGCACCGGCAACGATCCCACTCGAAAATCCTACAACAACCCCACACAAGAGCCAGCTAAGGGGCACCGGCAACGATCTCGCTCGAAAAACCTCATGTGTCACCCGCACAAGAGCCAGCCCAGGGGCACCGGCAACGATCCCGCTCGAAAGATTTCATGTGTCGCCCACACATGAGCCAGTCCAGGGGCACCGGCAACGATCCCGCTCGAAAGATTTCATGTGTCGCCCGCACATGAGCCAGTCCAAGGGCACTGGCAACGATCTCTCTCGAAAATCCTACGACGGTCCTACACAAGAGCCAGTTCAGGGGCACTGGCAATGAACTCAGTCGAATAATTTCATGTGTCACCCACACAAGAGCCAGTCCAGGGGCACTGGCAACAATCTCGCTCGAAATATTTCATGTGTCGCCCGCACATGAGCCAGTCCAGGGGCACCGGCAACGATCTAGCTCGAAAACCTCATGTGTCACCCGCACAAGAGCACCGGCAACGATCTTGCTCGAAAAACCTCATGTGTCACCTGCACAAGAGCTAGCCCAGGGGCACCGGCAACGATCTCGCTCGAAAGATTTCATGTGTCGCCCGCACATGAGCCAGTCCAGGGGCACCGGCAACGATCCCGCTCGAAACATTTCATGTGTCGCCCGCACAAGAGCCAGTCCAGGGGCACTGACAACGATCTCGCTCGAAAGATATCATGTGTCGCCCACACATGAGCCAGTCCAGGGGCACCGGCAACGATCCCGCTCGAAACATTTCATGTGTCGCCCACACAAGAGCCAGTCCAGGGGCACTGGCAACGATCTCGCTCGAAAGATATCATGTGTCGCCCACACATGAGCCAGTCCAGGGGCACTGGCAACGATCCCGCTCGAAAGATTTCATGTGTCGCCCGCACATGAGCCAGTCCAGGGGCACTGGCAACGATCCCGCTCGAAACATTTCATGTGTCGCCCGCACATGAGCCATTCCAGGGGCACTGGCAACGATCCCGCTCGAAACATTTCATTTCATCCTAATTTAGACCAACCCTAAATCTCAGGGAATCAGAAATTGCTTTTGTCTCAATTTTTTCCTCAGACTTTTGCAGTATTGTTAGATCTACCATGGGTAATGACATCTCCACCAGCAATAGTCGAGGTTTTTAAATTGTAGATTTCTCTCCTCATTAGAACGTATAGGTTATTTGAGCAAAAAGTTCAAGAGAAAAGACCAACTAAATGACTGTGGTAACTAAATATAAGTAACTAAATGGTAAAATATTTAGTTAGAAGCATAAGGATGTATTTGATCTGATTTCATCCTGGCTCAGTCTTTAATTTCTTTATCAAACCTATGCAACCTCAAGGGTAAAAATGTTAAAACAAACTTGATTATGATCTATATTTAAATTTATAAGTTTTAAAAATTGTGAAAAATGATGTTTTTAAACATTTTTGAACATTTTTCATATAAAAAATGCAAACTTAAAAATAAATACTAACATAACATCAATTCTAAATATCTAGTCTTTATTCATATGAAAGAATTTTATTTTCATTGTCATCTTAGCACCGCCAGTCTGTGGCAAAATACCTCGCCTTGTAAGAACCAAACGTGCTGACAGAGTAATTGACAAAACATCCTACTCTAAAATAGTTAATGGTAAAGATGCCGTATATGGCAGGTATCCATGGCAGGTGACAGTTCAACGTATTACTGGACAATATTCTGGTTCATACTTCACTACATCACATTTTTGCGGGGGAACAATCGTGCATAGAGATTGGATCGTATCAGCTGCCCATTGTTTTGTGTATGTATTCTTACATAAGTTTCACCAGTTTGGACTTTTATGGAATTCATTATTTTACTGGCTGCAAAATTGATGCATGAACATATTATCTGCATGTCTCTCTTTCTCTTTCTCTCTCTGTCACTCTCTCTCTCCCTCTCTCTTTATCTCTCACTCTCTGTATACACACAAATACACATACACATATTTATGTATATGCATATATATATACATACATACATACATCCATATATATATATATATATCCATATATATATATATCTTAGAAAAAATAATAAGGTACTCAGATATCTGGATGGTTGTACATTTACAGATCCCAATATCTGAGTACCTTATTATATTTTCTAATATATAATTCCTGTACATCACCTCCAAACTTTCTAATATATATATATATATATATATATAGACACATATACATACACACACACACACACACACACACACATACATACATACATGCATACATACACACACACAAGAGATATGGAATGGAGTAGGTAAGATCCAGGCTATATATGTTTCATAATGGGTGGAACCTCAGAAATGGTAAAAATCCAAGTGAGGTGTATACTGCCAGTTATCTTCAGGCCAAGGATATCTTGATTAAATTAAAGGTTACATTGTTGTAAGGATGTACATGTTGATGCATGGAAGCTTCAATCAGAATGTGTAGAGAACACAATATCAGAGGAGTATATAAATGTAGGGAGAAATCTCTTCACTTTCTGCTAATAAGGATTTATTTGATCAATATGCTGGATATTACAATCGTGCCCTGCTATGTGCTGGATATAAATACTCAATTGAATACATTTCCATGTGGGATATTCCTCTCTCCACTAAACTCAGAACAGAAACCAGTACTGCACCCCCATTTTGTAAATGTAAACCACCCTCTATCCCACCCCTCCAATACCCATTCATATTTCAGAGTAGCAGACGACCTAACAAACAACCCCCACTATCAGATGACCCCCAAATCTTATATACACCACAACCCAGCAAAACAAACACTAGCATACACCTCCAAAACCTTATCTCCACCCAGTTAACCCCCCACCCCACCCCAATCAGATTAAGTGAAGTAGAACCCAGGATGTTATCTGGTTCCACCCCCACACTCACCCTCTTCGGCCTTAACATTCAGACTCAAATCCCCAAACTCTTCTTCACCCTACTTGAAAAAATTTCCCTAAATCTAGCCCACTTAAAAAAATATTTAACCCCCAATCTATAAAATTGTCCTACTCCACCACCACCACCAACATTGCCGAAGTTATATACATCTTAACAAAAATCCACAACCAGCTAACCTCCACCCTAATAAGTTAAATCAATACAGCCCCCAGCTTCATACATATAAACCCAAAACACCAATTGACCCCCCCTTAGCAACCCTAACTCTCGTAACTCCAACTATAATTCCTCCACTAAAACCCAATCCTTAAATTTACCACAATGCCCAACGGTACCCCCTGTAAAAAGAGAGAACAACACAGAGAATATCACCAGATACAATAGCTATCATATTATACAACCCCACAACCCCACCCTCAACTCCTTAAATACTAATCTTAATGCCAGTAATAATAACAACATGTACATCCTTGCAACAATGTAAGCTTTAATCTAATCAAGATATTCTTGGCCTGAAGAGCAGCCAGCGGTATACACCTTACTTGGATTTTTACCACTTCTGTGGTTCCACCTGCTATGAAATATATGCAGCCTGGATCTTACCTACACCAATCCGTATCTCTTGTATTTTTATTTGCACACTCGGTAACCCTGGTTGCCCGGTGTAGAATATAAAAAGAACTTCTTTCAGCTTATCATTCTTCAATACAAAAAAAATCCACAATCTTCCGTCTCAGTAAATCACTATTGTCCCTGAAAGCTTTTTTTTTATATTTACTAAGGATTGCTTGAAGCTAACTTTCTTCCTATACTTTGATCCCTGGATCTTACATTTATATATATATATATATATATATATATTATTACATTTATATATATATTTATATATATATATATATATATTATCATCATCATCATCATCATCATCGTTTAACGTCCGCTTTCCATGCTAGCATGGGTTGGACGATTTGACTGAGGACTGGTGAAACCGGATGGCAACACCAGGCTCCAGTCTAATTTGGCAGAGTTTCTACAGCTGGATGCCCTTCCTAACGCCAACCACCCAGAGAGTGGTTGGCACAAAAACGGCCACGCTCGAAATGGTGTCTTTTATGTGCCACCCGCACAAGCCAGTCCAGGGGCACTGGCAACGATCTCGCTCGAAAATCCTACGGGAGCCAGTCAGGCGGTACTGGCAACGGCCACGCTCAAAATGGTGCATCTCATGTGCCACCCGCACAAGAACCAGTCCAGGGGCACTGGCAACGATCTTACTTGGCTTGCCGGGTCTTCTCACGCACAGCACATTTCCAAAGGTCTCGGTCAGTAGTCATCGCCTCGGTGAGGCCCAATGTACGAAGGTCTTGCCTCACCACCTCAGCCCAGGTCTTCCTGGGCCTACCTCTTCCACGGGTTCCCTCAACCATTAGGGTGTGGCACTTTTTCATGCAGCTATCCTCATCCATTCTCACCACATGTCCATACCAGCGCAATCGTCTCTCTTGCACACCACAACTGATGCTTCTAATGTTCAGCTTTTCTCTCAAGATACTTACACTCTGACGGGTATTCACATTGACATTACACATCCAACGGAGCATACTGGCTTCATTCCTTGCGAGCTTACGTATGTCTGCGAGCTTACGTATGTCTGCGAGCTTATATATATATATATATATATATATATATATATATATATATATATATATATATAGACATACATACATACTTACATACTTATTATTTACATGCACATGTATTTATAGTATATACGTCCATGTGTATATATAAATATGATGATGGTGGTGAGGATGATAGGAGAAGGAAGATGTAGGTTTGTGTATATACACACAGATGAACCAATTCACATATGTACTACTAATATATTAATTACACATATCACATAATTGTGCTAACTTATATTGTGTTTATTTGTAAACTTACAATAACATCTACAGAGCTAGCAGGCATGTGTTTTTGTGAGTGAGGTTGAAATTTTTAATCCATACTTGGATTTCACACTACTTATTTTGCATGGCAGTAAAACTATGTTCATAAGAGGAAAGAAGTAAACAAAGAACTATGAGCTTACTCCGTAAATTTTGACTGTACTAAGTAATTTTTCAATAGAAACCACAAATTTTTCTATCATAATGAACATATATAATATGACCAGATACAAATTCTAATGACTCACTTTGCATATGTACAATACATAAATCGTTTTTACCTACAGGAATATGTCTCTGAAAGAGTATAGTCTACTGTGGTGATAAAATAGCTATAACAGCTTCTACTAACTACACAGACTTTGTGAATCATTCATTTAAAACTTGACTCCATTAACACAGCAGGTTATTCTGACACTGCACCATAAAACATAAGCTGTTTTGATATTTATCAATATTTATTTTGGAGACAATCATCATCATCGTTTAACGTCCACTTTCCATGCTAGCATGGGTTGGACGATTTGACTGAGGACTGGTGAAACCAAATGGCTACACCAGGCTCCAATCGGATTTGGCAGAGTTTCTACAGCTGGATGCCCTTCCTAACGCCAACCACTCAGAGAGTGTAGTGGATGCTTTTACGTGCCACTGGCACGAAGGCCAGTCAGACGGTACTGGTAACGGCCACGCTCAAAATGGTGTATTTTATGCGCCACCCGCACAAGAGCCCCAGGGGAACTGGCAACGGTCTCGCTCAAAAATCCTTACAAGTAATAAGAAAAATAGAGTAAATATAAAATGATTGGTCTTAGATTCACTAGTCTTTTATGAATGAGCTGAACAACATAGAGAAACTGTATGTAATACATAACATCACCCTAACCTTATCATAAGTCTGAACTAATTTCGATCTGTCAACATAGCATCAAATTTCTATTTTAAAACTTTAAGAGAAAAACTTCCTGATATGTTACTTAATCTAACAGCTACTACAACTCTAATCTAAGAGTGTCTGTTATATGATCAACTGCTACAACACCAGCCACTTTCTATTCTTTTACCTTTACTAATGAAAACAGCTTTGTCTTTGTGTGATGTGAGTTGAATGAAGCACAGATATGGATTAATATTTACCAGTCATACTGCACATTAAAAATATATTACTGATCCCTACACTTTCATCACAAGTGTGTATTGAGTACACTTATGTTTTCTACTAAGACATTATCTCTCTTCTACTCTCCATCTCTCTCTCTCTCTCTCTCTCTTTTTCTATCTATTTATCTATCTATCTATCTATCTATCTCAAGTTAATGGGGAAATCCCTGTATGTTTATTTGACCTGTTAAATGTAGCAGTGAAATTCCTTCAAAACTATACCTTAACATCTTTAAAATAAAGGACACATAGGATAAAATAGACACTTGGATTCGTTATCTGAAAATAAAATGGGACTGTCATAACTGGAACACTCTGATTATAAATCTGGTTGACCAAAGCTGAGCTGAGCTGAGCTGGGACAGTATAAAAACAACAGTGTGTGTGTGTGCGTGTGCATGTGAGTGTCTGTGTGTGTGTGTGTGTAAAGATCATTTACAACCTGTATTACTGTTATTTAACCATCAAGAACACATAGACAAGTATACCCGTTAAGCCTCAGTGTTACTTTGGCTTCTGTTAATACATTTAAAAAACAATCTTATGAAAGTTTTTATCTCATTATATGTCTTGACTGTCTTTCAAACATCCGACTCCCCTTCCCCAAATATCAGTAATGGCAGAAGTAAATGCAGGAGGGAATTTAGAAGAAACAATGTACTTTCTTAAGATCTTCTGGGCAGTGGTGGATTTACAATATTGGGGCCCTGAAACTTAAAATATTACAACCAGCAACAGTAGGGTAACATCCAACAAGGGTCAAAGAATTTTCGTGCCCTTGCAAGGAACTCCAGCTTCAGGCCCTGATAGCCTAAATGGTGGAGTTGTGATGTGGAGTCCTTAAAAATGAGTCTGCAAGTGAGCCCTCTATGTACTAGAAACGAGGTGTGGGTAATCACTGATATCTTTGTCGATGTGGTTGTTCCATGGCAGATAACTACAGATATTTTCCAGGTTATGCCTTATACTTTTAGAGTTATGGGGGCTTGAAAATTAGGGAAGCGTTATATACATGCATGATGCATCATTAAGATACATACAAAAATTACAAAATATTCTTTTCTGTTTTTTGTAGCAACAGTTTTGTCATATGATAGCTTCTTTGCAATGTCATTTTTTAGAGACAATACGCATAAGGAATTTAAATGCTCTTCAGTCATGGTAGACTGAAATTTATTCTTAACAAAGGAAAGCTTTGAGGAACTCCTTTCTGCTTCACAGCTTGTGATGGGCATTGTCAAGTACAGCTTATGCACAGTGGTAATATTAGGGGACACTTCAATTAATTGTTGCTCATAAATAAGCTGAAGAACTTCTGTGCATTGCATTTTAGATGGTGTGTTTTCTTCTGTGTTCTGGGATTTCCTAACTGATAACACTCATTTAGTAATTTGTGATCAATATCGTCTTCATAATGTTATATTATAAGTTTCATACTGTTCTTATCAAATTCTGAATTCTTCATCAATTCTGAGAGAAACTTGAACCTTTTCATAATCTGCTCGTATGGGTCCATCCTCTTGCTTAACTGGATTATCAAGCAGTCATAGGCTTGATTTAGAACTATCCCAAATTTTTCAGCTCCTTTCAAAGAAGCCCTTTCACTTGTCCCATCTGCAACTTTCTTTGTAACAATGCATTTGGGAACATCAGAATAATTTGAGGTGATATATTCACATAAACCTTTTGCTACTGATTCATAGTGTGCAATTCTGTTGCTGAATTTTCTTGTAGTTCTTTAACAAATGAAAGCAAAGATGCTAGCAGAAGGTAACCTTCAAATACATCAGAACCAAGGGTTTGGAGTTTCTTACTTGCTTTGTTAAAATTCTCCATAACTTCTTCCCAAATGACTGTTAAAACAGCATATTCCAATTTTACCAACTTTGCATCTCATTTAAATTTAGGCTTCTCTTCTGAGTTTTCAAACATATGCTTAAGAGTTTGTAAAATATCCCTATATTCATTTTTAATTACCTGAACTGCTTCATAGTGTGTATCACACGAGATAGAATGTCCTATGGCACATGGGTATATATATCATCATCATCGTCGTTTAACGTCCACTTTCCATGCTAGCATGGGTTGGACGATTTGACAGAGGACTGACGAACCAGATGGCTACACCAGACTCCAATCTGATTTGGCAGAGTTTCTATAGCTGGATGCCCTTCCTAACGCCAACCACTCAGAGAGTGTAGTGGGTGCTTTTACGTGCCACCAGCACGAATATATATATATATATATATATATAAATATAAAGGGTATTGTAGTTCATATGTTACTTTAAATTTGTCTCATTGATTCAATAATCAGGTATTTTAATATCCATCCATTTCTCTATATTCATTATTCCTGGCAGTATCATGGAGTACAGTCCTCAGGCACCTCCTCCACAGAGACCTGTCAGAAGCAACCATCATTACACTTCCTGCTGGATTCCCAAACACAACCAATTGAGACAATGGGTATTATCCAACCATCTCATTCATGGTCTACCTTTAGGTCTTCTGCTAATTGTCTCAGCTTCAAGAATCCATCTTGTGCTTCTTTCCTTTGGTATTCCAATCACATGTCCATGGTACCAGAGGTGTGACCTCTTAATGCAGAGATGTAGCAGTTTAACCTGAAAAAACTCCTTGATCTCTGACCTACTCACCTTATTGAGTAATGTTACTTAGAGATCCTTTGAAGGAACCCCATTTTATAATTAGGGGTCATATCCAACCAGTATTTATTCTTGCCTTTGCTGATCAATTTATATATTGGTTATTTGGGAAATATTTATATATGCCCACTAGCAATTTGTATTTTAATGATATATACTTTGTCTTGTTTCTTTTGTAGTTACTGATTAACATTAATGCATAGCTGAACTTTTTATAATTCTAAAGGGATTATTTTTCTCTCTTCATTGTTTATATTCATCTTTCCATTGTTTGATTCAAAATCTTCATTTTCAAAATTGCCATCGAAAAAGAGTCCAGTTTATTTTGATATGATAAGTATCAGTGCTACCTTTCTTTAAACATTAATTATTCACTGACAAGTTTTATTAGTCTTCAAATATGTATGCTAAGCATTCTTCTTAAATATAAACTCTATTGTTTTCCTCCAGCCAATCACCTTATTTTGTTTGACTTGGAATATCTGGCTTCAAAATAAGTAGCTTCTAGTAAAACGTATATATGTCTAATCCATACAAGTAAGGATATATGAATACAAAACTATGATTAGGCTTTTATTTTGCTATACTAAAAGAGATTCTACTCAATATTTTCACAAGGTAAATTCGTTGTTACATAGAATTATATATTTTCACCATACTTTTTGAGATAAATCATTTGATCTAAGAATATATAGAAAGATTATATATTTCCTCAACTACTTTTTTGAGGTTTGTTATCTAATTTCTTTTATAATGTTGGGGAAGTATTTAGGCAACAAATACTTGAAGCAAATTTCATTGTTCATCATCTACAATTTTGCAATTAATTTTGGCATGGATGTTACTGTTTCACTTTTTGCATGATTGCAATACAGATTATTTTCATGTGTGTGCAATGTGCCACAGTATGTAAATGTGTGCATGTGTGTGTATATCAACACAATTGATATAGGAGGTTATTCGATAAACATAACTTAAGGATTTTGTTTAGTTGTACACCTAATGCAAAAAATACATTAGTTAGAATCCTACCCCATGCAGAAGTAGGATGCTCATATAGGATTGCAGGGAATGCCCTATGAATGATCAATGCAACACTGAGGCTGTGGTCTATGAAACAGAGGTGATATCCAACGGTAGCAGTAGCAACAAAAGAACACACAGAGAAATATGTTAGCACAATGGAGGGTCCTTTGAAGGTCAGGCTAAATAACAACAGGTCCTCTTTTAGGATCCCAGAGAAGTGCAACATTACAACATTAGCTATATATGGCAATTAAAAGAGGAGGAATGCTATATAAAATTAGCTGGAAGCTGCTGGATAAATCTAGGCCAAACTTCAATGGAAATTCAATGAAAACTTTGCTGGGTATCTTCTTGAATTCAAAATGTTGAAGTTTTAGCTGCTGCTCTCATGACAGAAAATTCGTTGTAGTCTTCCTTATTTGCAGACTAAAGAATGTGAAATATGTATGAAAGCACAATTGACCAACTTTGGCTACAGCTGGAATCAAACAAGGGGAGGCAACTCTACTTTTCCTCTCAGAAAGGGATTTTTTTACACCACCAAACTGACCAAGACTGTGCATTTACCTCCATCAGTAAAGCGGCTATGTGCTTCAGGCCAGTATGTCTGATGAGTCATCTATATTGCCCGGTGCAACTGTAGACAGGAAACCAATGGTAACTTTCTGATCGGTTATATGTCATGACCAAGAATATATATATATATATATAACGTGAGAGAGTTAGGGGTTGGGGGTACAACCCACTAAGGGATAGTATCTATCCAGTATACTGCTGGGAGGGTACCCAATTATTGCTACGCTAGTGCTATACTAGGTGCAATCAATGGGAGCGGGTAAAAGTGGAGGTTTTACCCAAAATTTGTGTAACAATTAGAAAATGGAGGATAATATGCTGAACCCAACTACTTGCAGACGGTGTATCCCGTTGAATTCATTAATTTAATTCATAGCAAAAGTGACAAAGGGAGGAAGAAAAGAAAAAGAAAGAAAGAAAGAAGCAAAGCACAGGTGTCCATGGCAGACTATGTTATTTTGCCAACATGGTTTACATATAGAAGTACAAAGTACATAAGGAATTAGAGGATGAACAGAAGTTTAATCTTACAGCTGTTACGGCCTAGTTTTGGCAGACCCCATTCTATCCGAATATTCCTTTCCGGAGTGATTATCGGATGACATTTTGAAATGGGGTTACATGCCCGAACCTCTAGGCCTCTTCAGAGATTCACAAAGGGTTACATACAGATGTAGAGCAAGAGGTAAAAACAGAGGTGTGGTAGAGACCAGAAGAAAAACAACAGCAAAAATAAGATAGAAATAAAAATAAAAATACAATTGAAATCAAAATATAAATAAAAATAAAAATAAAAAATACAAATAAGGGTACAGGAGGAAAAAATAATAATAGTAGTAAAAAAGAATACATAAATGAAGGTATAGCATGTGGGACATGCAAACATATAGAAAAGATATATGTCAAAAAACCCTTAGAAACACAAGGCACCCAAAAAGCCTACAAACATTATAGATAGATCGCTATAGGCACTCCAATGCACATCTATATGTGTTGGTTCGTGTGCACAGCCTTACTCGGATGTCCCCTTACTCTCATGTGTGCATATACAAGTTTTTATAAGCAAACATTCCACCACATACGTTGTTTGTGGCATCAGCTCTATTAGCCGTATCTAGAAAGCTGGAAGTGTTTTTTAGAAAGGAGGTTTTGTTGAGTGTGTGTGTGTCATTTCTGTATATATTGGAAGGTTCTATGTAGAAGTTCATTTTATACAAGTTATTAATGTTCTAGTAGCAATTAATGTTCTAGTAGCAATAACAGTGAAGGTGACGATGACGGTGACAACAACAACAACAACAACAACAACAACAATAATATGCCAAACTTTCAAACTTAGCGGTGTAAGATATCCTGTTGCCTCTTCCAACGGCTCTACCATTCTGCTGCTAGTGGGGGAGGGTTGATTACTACCGCTAACTTCCTCCTTCCAATTGGGCAGCTATTGTTTTAAACTGCCTACGCTTAGCTACGGTTGGATAGCCAGTGGCCGGTCAAGATGCTAGCCTACCTGCGCCCCCCCCCCCCACACACACGTGTGCTGTGTAAATCCCCCCCCCCGTACTCACTCTCATGCGTGCGTGTATGTACATACACATGTATGCGCGCAGCCACACATCTCTTAATTCCATAGCCACAACAGTAACAATGAGGATAAATACATTCTCATCTATACATATCCAGATATACATCCTTATACACATTAGGTCCCCTCACATATACCCATACTTATTCATACATACACAACTGTGTGGCCAACCGTATGTACACAACTACATACCTACCTACATACTCACCTATACATATACACATACATAAATACACACACACACACACACAACTAGATGTACACACACGCACACATACTTATACATGCATACACTCCCACATATACATATACCCACACATATACCCATACACATATATACACACATATATATATATATATACATATATATACATACATATGTACACACATCCATATAGATATCCACATCCACATACGCACATGCACGTACACACATCCACGCGTGCACTCACAAATTCGGATAGAATGGGGTCTGCCAAAACTAGGCCGTAACAGCTGTAAGATTAAACTTCTGTTCATCCTCTAATTCCTTATGTACTTTGTACTTCTATATGTAAACCATGTTGGCAAAATAACATAGTCTGCCATGGACACCTGTGCTTTGCTTCTTTCTTTCTTTCTTTTTCTTTTCTTCCTCCCTTTGTCACTTTTGCTATGAATTAAATTAATGAATTCAACGGGATACACCGTCTGCAAGTAGTTGGGTTCAGCATATTATCCTCCATTTTCTAATTGTTACACATATATATATATATATATATATTTATATATATATATATATATATATATATATATATATATATGCTACTTGAATACATAAAAGTATAACTGCTCAGAATTTCTTATAGACTGAGCTTTTTTTCTGACTTATAGATAACTGACCAATACACACATAGAGATAGATAGATGTTTATATATATATATATATATATATATATATATATACATATCTATACACTTGTTCCTTTTTGAGCCTGAATGGTTGCAGAGTAATACATGGCATGCTATACAAGCTTATCTGATTACTCTGGTATTGGGGCATGAAACTCAAAGTAGCTCATTTTAAAATCCTATGTTTACTAAATTATATATATATATATATATATACACATGGAGATTTAATAAAACAGTAATTTCTTTGAAAAAATCCAATTGCGATAAAAAAAACTGAGAGAAGGAAGTATGGAAATGCTTCAAATATTTCTGGCCATTTAGAAAACAAAATATTATAAGAAACAATAGCAATATTGACAGTTTGATAGTTTCTTGGAATTTCTTTCATTCTTCTTCCTTTAGATAACTTAAAATGTGGCCGGAGACCTATCAAACAAAGATCACAACGTATTACTGGTGGTGTGAGGGCTATAGAAGGAGCTTACCCCTGGCAAGCAAGGATCTTTAGAAGTTGGTTTTGGGGTAGGCTCCATCACTGTGGGGCCAGTGTAATTGGTGAATTGTGGGTCATTACAGCAGCACATTGTGTAATGTAAGTTGTAGAGAGAAGGTTTCTATTAATTCTATTTTTAAAATATGATTCATGATATGGTTTTTTTTGCATATGTTTTGCTAATCAAGAGACTGAATTTAACTTACTACATCATCAAATTAACACAATTGCATGAATGGTGATATAATTGACATTCATTAGTCCTTTTGTTAAATGAGCAATTTATAACAAATAATATTTAACATCGTTATAAATCATGAAGCGTTGTTTTTTTTCCTCTCTGAAAAAAATTTACTGAAAGATTATTTAAAAAGAAAAAAATTGTTTGTAAAATTTTGGAAATTTCTGCAAGAAAAATATTACACCATTTTCACTCTTGCCTGAAATTATCAAACTGCATTTGTATTTTTCGTGAGTTTTAATACTAGTGACGTGTGGATATTTTTTAATGCATTATTATTTTTAAAGAAAATTTGTTTTCCATTAAGAAAATCATGATTTTATATACATAAATAAAAGAGTGTTTATAATGGTAATGATATTTAAATGTACATTTTATTGGCACCAACAACAGTTAAAACAAATTTGAAAAGCCATCTGTAGTCTTTCTATGTGGTCAGTTAATTTGCCAGAAATAACCACCAAATTCCCTTAAATCACACCCTTCTGTCATAAAAGAAGATGTACACATTGGGTATTGTAATCATTAATATATATGAAATTTACATTGAATTTTGACTTTCAGAATAAAAATGCCCACAGAGGCTAAATCTAGAAAGTGGGATATCCGGAAGTCATGTGACATTTTGTATTTTATCAAAGTCACAGGTAAGGAGTGACTTCTAAGACGGTGCAGTGTCATGCAGCATTCAGAGGCCTCTCTCTTCACACTGCCTTTCATAAATGCTTCAGGGTATCCAAGTAAAACTCGTTATTGATCATTTGGAATAAATTCATGATGAACATCACCATTCCAATAATAACAGGTGATCAATATCAAATTCCATTTGAGCGACTCTGAAGTGTTTTTGCTTTTTGTTATTGCAATCATAGCTGTTCACCCACATTTCATTATCATTTATGATACTAGTAAAAGTTTTCATCGATATTTGAATGATCAAACAGCTCTTAACCGGCAGTGATTCAGTTTTTGTTCATCTCTTAACAGATGTCATAAAAATTTTCAGCAACATATCTCATATTTTTTTTAATCATATGAAAAAATTTTAAAGATGCTTATTTCTTTGGAAACTTCAATCTTACCCAATCTCTTAGCTATTCACAATAACAATGACTGATTAATCACTGTTTATCTATATCAATGGAGGCAAAGTTTGGTGATTGTTGATACCTGTTGCTGATGACATCTGAACATACAAAAGTCCTATGATCTATCAGTTCCACTGGCATTGCTGGGCATTTTTTGGTCCACTGCTGATATTTCTGTGCTTTTAACCACTAAAAGTCGATACAAGATACTTTCTCAAGATGACAACCACTGTATTATGGCATTCTTACAACACATCCACATTAAGTATCGTATGCAAGATTGATATATATATAAATTTATGTCTATATTTGTTTACTTGTTTCAGTCATTGGACTGCAACCATGCTGGGGTACCCCTTTGAAGGTTTTAACTGATAAAGTTAGCAAGTGCACATAAAGTTTTTAATATTTTCCAATCTCTGTCATAGCACTTCACCAATTCTTGTTACTTTGCACATTTCCTCTCATAACTTCTTCAATATGCTTTCTCCAGTACACCATAAACTCCAACATGATCCATGGTTCTGTCACTTTAAGGATGATGATCATGTCTAACCAGAGCAGTGACATGACATGCAGTTGCCAGTCAGAGGTTCAACAACTCTAATTCATTTCTTTGGTTTCTCTGTGACCACTTTGAGCCTTTCTTTAGTCATAGAATTAGTGATAACTTTTGGGCAGATACTGAAGAGATGATATAAAATCTTCTTTCAGAGTAAAACAAATAGAAAAGTGTCATACTCTTGCCTCAAATGTGAAGGTTAGTTGATGCCAGTTGACACATTTTGGTCCCTGGAGTTTCTGTATTATAGGATTTCACTTATTCAAGAGACCTTAAATTCTTTGGTGATCTTACTAAAGGGGAACTGCAAGATGTTATTGGTCTCATACACTGCTGCATTGCAGGTTTGGATCTAGTAATATATTCAAGTTAGAGACAGAAATATTTTTTACATAAAACAAATATTATATTATGGGTACAGGCATAGCTGTATGGTTAAGAAGCTCACTTTGCAACCACATGGTTATGGGCTCAGTTCCTTGGGTACCTTCAGCATATGTCTTCTCCTATAGCCCTAGGCCAGTAATTCTTTGTGAGTGAATTTGGTTGATGGAGGTTGTGTGGAAGTCAATTGTATGTGTGTGTGGATGGTCTGCTTTTGTCCTTACTACCACCACTTGATAAAACTGGTGTTGGTTTATTTACATCCTCATAACTTTACAGTTCAGCAAAAAAATCTGCTAGAATAAGTGCCAGACTTTAAAAAATAAGTACTGGGGTTGATCTGTTCAACTAAGCCCTTTAAGTGTTGCTCCAGCATGGTCACCACAGTCCAGAGACAGAAAGAATTAAAAAGATAGAAGATAAAATATTATAACCATTCTACTTTCTGAACAACTAAAATAAAATGGATATTTCTTAAGAACAACACAGTAATGAATTGGATTATTTGCTTCTTTTGGTTTAATAATTGCTCCAAGTTGAAATTTGTTTAACAGGGGCAAAAAGAAGGAAAGCTTAATCGTCAAAGTAGGAGATCATAGCAATAAGGTATGGGATACATATGAACAAACTTTCAAAGTTGCTGAACTTGTAACTCATCCTAGATATGATGGTAAGTAGTTTTCTATAGTTTGCATGTTCATTCACTTGTTGATTAATAACACTCAACTAGATTCAAAATAATTTGACTTGTTTTGGCTGTCAAATATTTAATTAACTATTGTTAATTACACAGAAATGATTATAAAAATCAGGAATAGGCAACCATTTTTGAGAAGTGGGCCTCAAGAAACAAGGCAGGCCTCACTCCTAGAAAATTCAAAGTAATTTTTCTTTAGACATGCCATTCAGAAAGTCCCATGAGCTGCAGGTTGCTCGTGACTGATATAAATCATAATCATAAATAATGCTAAAAGTACTTCTGTATGAAGGCTCAGCAGTTTGTATTCTCTCATATGTTTCTGTGCTATGTTCATTTAATTTTAGATGAGCACAGTATAATCAATAATTGCCTCACAGACTTCTACTAATGAGCTGAACTTTCAGCTGACCGTTGTTGATGTTTAGTCTTCATCCAGCCTTGCTTGAAAAGATCCGTGATCAAAGGACATTCCAGTATTTTATTTATCTGGGACTACACTGCCATCTGTGTGTTTCTTTTTGTTTTTATTTATTTATTTGAAAGACAAAATGGTGTCATTTAATAGAGACTTGACTGCTGTTTCTAACAGGTAAAAGAAAAACAATTGCAAACTTCTGCTCCCTTGTTGGCTCATTGACCAAACCTGTGAGTTGTACAACTTGGTCATTGAATCACTCTTTTGTACCTGTTCCTTCATCTTATGGTCTAATGCATCTAATTCTTAACAATGAAACAATCTTTAACAATTTTTTTTCTTTTCTTTTTGGCTTTGAATAAGAATCTATGAGAAATGGAAAATAAAATATCCTGCTATAATTCGCAGCATCTTTACCATTTGTAATTATCTCAGTCTTTACATTACATTGTAAAATTGCTTTGCAACTGTGCAATAAATGGTGCTGTAAGTTACATGACAAATATTTTGAAATTGACTATTTGTAAAAATTTGTGTGCTATTAAATGCCTAGAATGGCAGTTTCAAACCAAGTCACTTGCTAGACAAGTACAATTCTATTATGTGAAAATTTCGTAAAATTTTTGTCAATGTAAAATTGTAAAATTATTTGTTTGAAATAGCAGATATCCATATTAATATAAAACCACATCCTACTATTTCAGATAACTCATATGATTATGATATCGCTCTAATTAAAATAGAGCCAAATAGGAAGGGAAATGGAATTGTTTTCAATGATTATGTACAACCAGCCTGTTTGCCAGACAAGAATGCAACCTATTTTGAAGGTGAAAGATGTCATATTTCTGGATGGGGAAACACAGGAAAAGGTAGTATTATCATTATAATATATTTAAACATTACAGACTTATTATTTCAGGTTCTTGGTCAGCATTGAGTAGCCTAAAACCAAACAGCAGTAGGTTTCATAGGCCACTGACAAACTTCTTGAGCAGCAGCAGTTTGAATGCTGCCAATTTGGTATGACTGACTGGACATTCAGCCTGTTTTGGCACACACAGAACTATAAAAATGCAAATAGGAAAAGTGAAGAAAGAGGGAGAGAGAGACAGGGAGAGAGAGATAGAGAGACAGATAGACAGACATTACAATTTATCAATTGAACACAACTGACATAAAGACTGTCCATCTCCTCACATAATAAGAAATATGCCCCCCCCCCCCATTCACATACACATAAACAGAAAGAGAGAGAGAGAGAGGGGGGGAGGTAAAGAATGAATGTCTGATGCTAAATAGGTTAGCACTGAATAAGCAATGCCAAAACATCTCATACCTGTTGGACAGAACTATGATACAGAGGTTGCCAATGCTTAAAAACAACCCCAAATCTCAGTGCTATGCATAATCACTCTTTCAGTCTGGCCTGAGATAACATAGTATACAACTTCTTCTTCAGGCACACCCCTTCATCATATCCAGCAGTGTTAGCATACCCCATGAGAAAAATATAGTTAAGGTGGTGCAGACATGGCTGTGTGGTAAGAAGCCTGCTTTCCAACCTCATGGTTCTGGGTTTAGTCACACTGGGCGGCATCTTGGCAAGTGTCTTCTAGTATTACCTTGGGTTGACTAAAGCCTTGAGTGGATTTGGTAGAAGGTAACTGAAAGAAGCCTGTCACGTGTGTGTGTGTGTGTGTATGTCTTTGCATTTGTGTTTGTTCCACCACCACCACCACCACCACTTGACAACCACATTCAATAAAGTAAGTACCAGTTCAGTATTAGGGTTGATGTTATCAACTGTCTCCTTTCTTTAAAATTGCTGGCCGTGTACCAAAATTTGAAACAATTATATTATTATATTTAAGGAGTTCAGAACCTGCTCTGGTTAACATTACCTTTCATCTTTCAGGAATCAATAAAATAAATACCAGCAGATAAGGACAGTGATAATGCATGCTGCAGAAATCCATGATCGAGACACTGGCTAGCAAAAATCAGCTGACAGTGATGTAACCACTGATGTGGATGCTGTCTACATCAATTTCTTCTTTGCTTTGCTCTATTGTTGAATTTGCTTATATCAAAGAATTTGGAATGCATGGTGAAACAAACAGAAAAGATTCATGGCTTCTTAATAATGGGCTTTGAAAACCCTTTATTGATCAGTTTATTGTTGATGTCACCAGTTTGTTTATTGCTAGATGTATTTAGTTCTTGTTTATTGAAAATTTCATAATTGCAAATAAAATGTTACAGAAGGAAGAGAGTGCTAGGCTAAATGATTTTCAGTACTTAGTTTACTACATTCTGAGCTTAAATCCCTTCAGTATCAACTTTACTTTTAATCCTTCTGGCATCTGTAAAATGAACATTTGCAATATGCAGAGGCTGAATCAGTCAGGTATATCCATTACTTTGTAAATATTGTCCGTGTGCATATATTAAATCATTTATATTTATGTTTACTTTATGATTACTTTGTTGTGTCTTTACAAAGTATACGTCTTTTATCAACAGCATATCCATCAATTCTTAAGGCAGCTACTGTTCCATTAATTAAAGCAAAACTATGTAAATCATTGTACAAGAACAGTATTACTCCACGTATGATATGTGCAGGCTACATAGAAGGCGGTCCTGATAGCTGCCAAGGAGATAGCGGTGGTCCTCTGGTCTGTAATAAAGATGGTAAGTTACACTTGGTCGGTTTAAAATTTTTGTTAACCATACATATGCCTATGCATACATGTTCACTTCTGTTTTCCAAGTAGATAAAGTAATGTGAGTTTTGTTCACTGGTTATAAATTTGCATCTTCCAACATGGTGCCAAAATTTGAAACCAATATTTATGTGATCTATATTTTTAATTCCTAATTCTTTTCACAGGAGTCTATACACTCACTGGAGTGACCTCTTGGGGAAATGGTTGTGGCCAGCCGAGAAATCCTGGAGTTTATTCCAATGTCCAAGAACTCCAACCTTGGATTGAGTTCATAATGAAAAAATATTCTTGAGAACACAAATAAATGCTAACAATTGTAACTATTCAGCTACCAACTACACTGCAATGTCTTGTAAACAAGGTAACCTCCTCATAAAATCGAAAATGAACAGAGAATAAAACAATAGCTTCATTGATTTCACTAAGCCATAACTGGAAAATGTTTTTAGAAATGCCATGAAAAATAATCAAAAGAGAAAAATTTAATAAAATTCAGTCAAAAATAATGTTCACAATATTCTTTGATATCTCCATTTCAGCTGCACAAGTTTTCTTAATTTATGAACTGTTTTATACAGGGGTCATAAGACAACAAAACTGCTGAATTAGTCAGAGGGCCAGTGAAGATATCAAGGAAAATATTAAGAGTAAAATCCTGAACAATGTATTTATTTTTTGTTAAAAAATGACATCAAGGATGACTGCTTCTTCTGTCCTTTGTCAGGAACACTTGTTTTCGAGGCAGGTTTCTTGAGCTAAAAATAAAAATAAATAACAGTATACATATGGAGGTAAAAACAAAACATAAACAACTTGAGGTCAATTTTGACGTTCATCCTTTCAGAATGATAAAAAAAAGATACCAATGCAAAGTGGTGGAACTGTAAGAATGGACGCCTTGTGATATTTGTTCTGACTCTTTGCATTCCAAGTTCAAATCTCACCCAGGTGGTAGACTTAACTCATCACCCAATTTAACACAATCGACTGACATGTTAGGTGCCTTTGGATTGGATTACCTGTGACCAGTCCACTGCAGGATGAAGGTCTCAGCATGTTCTCTCCACCGACCACAGTCTGATGTGGAAGCTGTGAATTTGAACTTGAGATCATACTGGTTTGCGGAGATTACTGTGCCACTCCGGCTTGACATGGCTTGGTTTGAAGATACACTCCTCCTTCCTGCTAGGCGTGGAGGTCTTCTTGTGCCATTTCTTATCTTTCAGTCAAGAAAGAAAGCTTTCCCTCATCATCATCTGTCCATGCTGACCAGGGCTGGCAAGCTGGAAGGCTGCACCAGACTCCAGTCTGATTTGGCATGGTTTCTATGGCTGGATGCCCTTCCTAATACCAACCACTCCAAGAGTGTAATGGATGCTTTTACACGCCACCGGCACAGATGCCATTTGCATGACACCAGTATCTGCCATGACTGCAATTTTACTTGGCTTGATGAGTCTTCTTCTCAAGCACAGCATAACGCCAAAGGTCTTGGTCATTTGTCATAAAACAAAAAATAAAACCCTGCTTTTTTAAGCAGAGATACATTAGGTAATGTCACCATGTCATCTTCATAAGGCAGACTTAAGATAACAGCTACAATGTCTTTTATGGTAAAGTCTGCTTTATTAGAGTTGACCTGATACAATAAACTGAATTATTTCAAACCATTTTTTTTTTAACAATTTAAGCAAAAGTTAGGGAATCTGAACTTGCCTCAAACAAATAGAAGTTGTTTATAGATCTTTAGAGAAACTTTAGTACTACTACATACAGTTTGTTCATTTTATGTCCATTTTTCCATGTTAGTATGGACTAGACAGGAACTAATTTGAGACAGGGTTTTGCAGCTGGATGCTGTTCCTGTCATCAACGTTCACCAGTTTTTCAAGTAAGTGATTTTTTTTCATATTCCACACATCTTTAGAAGCTTAAGGCAACAAGAAACTTAAGCATCATTGGTGCAGATATGACTGTGAGGTAAGAAGCTTGCAGTTCAACCACATGGTTCTGGGTTCAGTCCCACTGTATGGCATCTTGCACAAGTGTCTTCTACTTTAGCCTTGGTAGATGGAAACTGAAAGAAGCCATTCATAGATGTGTGTGTCCCCACCAATCACTTGATAACTGGTGTTGGTGTGTTTATGTCCTTATAATGTAACAGTTCAGCCAAAGAGATGGAGAGAATAAGTATCAGGCTTAAAAACAAAAAAATAAGTACTTTGGTTGATTCCTTTGACTAAAAAATCTTAAAGGCAGCGCCCTAGCATGGCTGCGATCTAATGACTGAAATAAGCAAAGGATAAATCAAAAGATTGTATAATTGGCCACAGGATGTCAATATTTATGCTGATTCACACATACACACAATGGGCTCCCTTCACTTAGCATTTACAAAAACTCACTCACAATGATCTGGGACTACAGTAAAAGACACTTGCCCAAGGCACCACATAATTCAATTTAAATATTTGTATTAACAAATGTATATAAAGACATGGGATTTCCCCAAGGAGGCAGAAAACTTAATTGGGAAGAGATAAGATTTGTAGTATCATGTTAAGTAAAATCAAACATAAAAATTTTGCAATGAAAACCCATGGTAATTTTAAATTTATGATATAACTGCTGTTAGAAGCAGCATTTAAATTACAGAAATTGATACTGAACTAAAGAAATAAAACACCTTAAGTACTCCAATGATGAATTAACATAAATTAACCCTTTCGTTACTATATTTCTGACCAAAATACACCCATCATGAGTTTCAATTAAATTCTAAAATAATCATGAATTTAGACTAGTCTCATTAAACACCTGTAACTTTTTTATTTATCAACATATTAATGTGATATTTGGAACATAATTAAAGAAAGAGTTCTTAATCAATTCTATTGCATAATTTTTGTCTCTAAGTTCTCCACGTACGGGGGGGGGGTACTGCTAGTGTCTCTCACATGTAAATATTGGTTCAGCTTCACGAATCGTACTCATTCATAATACTGGAAATATATTCATCGCCAAAAGGTTCCTGATCGCTCCAGTAATTTGTTATTCTGGGTAACTGTCTAATACCCATAATAATATTTATGGCAAAAAATGCCCGTATTTCATCTACAGTTGCAGGAAACCGCAAGCTATCTTTTTTTCCGGCTTGTTTACATTCTGCGTAACGGTTTGTTTCCGCAGTAATCATTTCAAACAAGCATGAAAAAGAAGTCTAAAGGTTTCGCTTCCTGAGAAAGACTATGGATAGACCCTGTCTCCTCAGAAAAATTGTTAAAAAAAATATTTTCTAAATCTTTACTCCATTCTGGTGTAAAATCATCCTCGCTGTCGCCGTCGCTGCTTTCAGAATCGCAACTTTCAGTTTCGGATACAGAAATATCCAATTCATTATTGTTCACCACGTGCTTTTGTAGCTCATTCATTCTTTTCTTCGATACCTCCATATCTTCTGTTGAAAAACCTTCAAATCTTCCAAAATTCACTGAGTTCAAATATCACGCCAAACAATGTCGGATACAATAACTCAACTGTTTGCAAAGTGAAATCAGGTGTTTTAACGAATGTACTAATGAGATTTGGGTTCAAATATACATTTAAATAACAATGGGTACTCTCAGCCGGCTACGGCCGAGTTAGTAACGAAAGGGTTAAGACCAACTTTATAAGTTGTAAAGTTAAGACAACACTCACCTGAGCAGCTGACAGTACAACAGGTGCAGCTGTTGTTGGTGGTTTAGAGTTTTTTTCTGTTTCCTCGTCAGAGACATCAGTTGAGTCACTGACCATAACTTTCTTTGTAACTGAAACAATAAATTAAATTAAATTTATTAATAGTAATTCTCTATTTAATTTGAAAATCTTTAGCAACATGATCATAAAAATGCATTGCTAAGCTTACATTTTGCTGAATTCGATCTGAGTTTCTTCATGTTTCTAACAACAACAATGAATTTACATTTTTGCAAAGTAAGATGAGCTAAGAGATAAAGATTTGTTTATTACAATGAAATGGCCAATGAACAAAATTATTAAACTACCGGCTTGTGGATTAAGAGATGATATTAGATGCAGGTATTTAATTCCAACTTTTGTCAGGGCGTTTAATTCCGTATACTGTGTATCTCAGTTCATTTTGCTCCAGTAAAAGACATTCAGCTTTATTATGAATATTATCATGGGTAAGTTAGTGATCTAAAAAAGTGTGACAGAGAAATTTTACCTATCAACTTGCTAAAAATAGCAACCAAATAGTGATCAAGTAGTCAGATTGTATGGTGAAAATTTAAAGTGAGCTTTAGAAGAGATTTGGTCAAATATTTAAGATATGTTACAGGTGTTATCAAATACTAATGAAGTTTGAGATACCTGTTATGCCAAGGCATTGTACTGCCAGCAGAACATAAAATCAGTCGTGAAGATTATTATTAAACAAGATGAACAAACATTCTCATCAAAATCATGCTTGCAGGAACTTCTTGTACTGGCATTGGTTGGACAAATCTAGTACAACATAACACTTTTCTCAATACTGTAACATCTCATCAGTGAAGTCCAAAATCCTGAAATCTGACCAGACTCAATGCACTACTATAGCCCGAGGCTATAGTAAAGGTCCAAGAGTACAGTAGAAGCCCAAGATGCCATGCAATGGAATTGAACCTGGAACCATGTGGTTGGGAAGCAAGCTTATTACCACACAGCCATGCTGCAATTTTCACTCAGCCTTTGCCATCCTTCTTCACAGTTATATTTCGTGCATACATTAACTGACACCATTAATGTCCAGTCACACTCACATGTCAAAATCACTCTATCTTTCACGCAAATCAACACTGCAGAGCCAAGAGAATAAAAATAAAAATATTTATGAGGCAGAAACATGTTATAAGCTGCCCCATGATCACCATCACCTATTTTACTGAAATAATTTATGTCATGAAATAACATTTCAATAAAATAGTGAAGGTTACTGCTCAATTTCTGACAGTAAATGGTTGTCATATTTAATGTAAATCCACATTTTTTATATCAGCAGTTACATAGTACATATATACAGAAAAATCACATTTTTCAAAGTAAGAAAAACAAAAAAATACAGACCCATAAAACCTTCATCATCTATAAAAGTCTTATTTTTCTGTCTTTTTATCCGTTTCCTTCGTTTTCCATCTTTATTAACAACAACTCTAGATTCTGTTTCTCTTACTGCTGTTTCTTCAGTGTTTTGCTCACAGCCATTTTCTACAGCAGCTGAACTTCCTTCCATTGTGTCATCCTTAATATCAGCATCAGTGGGCATCATCTCTGGACTGGGTGGACTTGGAAGTGGTTCCTCTGATTCCATTTCTAAGAACAAATACATTTGAGATTTTAATTCAAAATGAGCAGATATGAATGAAATAAGTGCAATGATTAGAGAAATGCCAGAGAAGATTCAGTTGCTAAACTATTAATGCAGAAAACATTGATTCTATTTTTGCCATTAGCAAGGTAAATATAATTACTAGATGCTTTCATCTATTTCTCTTAACCTTCATCTACAGACAGATATTCAGCTATTTACATGTCTTCTTGCCTTCATTTAATAGTGAGTAGTTCTATAAACTAATATATTATATGCTACCCTTAATGACTGCTTCATATAGTATCATCATCATCTTTTTGACATCCACTTTTCCATGCTTGCATAGGTTGGACAGAGTTTATTGAGGTCGATTTTCTACAGCTGGATTGCCCTTCCTGTTGCCAACCCATACATGTTTCCATACAAAGTGATATTTTCTCACGATCAGACATGTTTCCACAGAATATTGGAAATGAATGACATTCATTTACAATAATCAGGTGTTTTAACGAATGCACTAATGAGATTTGGGTTCAAATATACATTTAAATAACAATGGGTACTCTCGGCCAGCTACGGCCGGGTTAGTAACGAAAGGGTTAAGACCAACTTTATAAGTTGTAAAGTTAAGACAACACTCACCTGAGCAGCTGACAGTACAACAGGTGCAGCTGTTGTTGGTGGTTTAGAGTTTTTTTCTGTTTCCTCGTCACATAAACGTAAGTACACAGACACACACACTTACAATGGGCTTCTTTCAGTTGCTATCTACCAAATCAGCTCACAAGACTTTGGTTTGCCAAGGGCGATAGGAGAAGACACCCAATGTATAACAAAGCAGGACTGAACCTGAAACCAATGTGGTTGGAAAACAAACTCCTTAACCACACAGCTATGACTGCACCTAAATGTGTACCTGGATTAAATCAAGCTGACAGCAACCATCATGTTGGGTATGCAGTGAGGAGAGAGTCTGGTTTTTGGTAAATATAGTGACCAAGAGATGATAAGGTCTGTGTGTGTGTGAGTGTGAGAGAGAGAGAGACACTACAGAATGATGCGTCAAATGAGCAGAGTGAGGAATTCAAAGGAGTAGAGAGACGATTGGTAATTCAATAGTTACAAGTTGGCATAAGTTCAAAGTTAAACTGTTGTCATTTTTGTCTTTGTTTCTTTAAACACATTTAATAATGTAATTTTCAAAAGCATCAAGTTTTAAAATGAGATGTGTATATGTATATTATCATCATCATCATCATCGTTCAACGTCCGCTTTCCATGCTAGCATGGGTTGGACGATTTGACTGAGGACTGGTGAAACCGGATGGCGACACCAGCCTCCAATCTGATTTGGCAGAGTTTCTACAGCTGGATGCCCTTCCTAACGCCAACCACTCAGAGAGTGTAGTAGGTACTTTTACGTGTCACCCGCGAGGGATGTTTTCAATAATAGCTTTGGGTTAACCAAAGCATTGTGAATGGATTTAATAGATGGAAACTGAAAGAATCCCATCAAATATGTAAATATACATGTTTACATATGCATATGTGCATTTGTGTGGACTTGTCTTGACAGCATGTGATTGAAAATGAGAATCACCATCATCAAAAAAGTCATGCTGTTTGTTTCCTGTCTTCTATACCAAAATACTACCCTATTTGGAAAGAAGTGAGTGTCAGTGACAGGAAAGGCATCCAGCCACAGAAAATCTGCTGCAACAAATTCCATTTGACTCATGCAAGTATGGAAAAGAAGATGATTATGATATATATACCATACACATATGTCATGACAGAGAGAGAGAGAGAGAGAGAGATTCAGCTTTTTATCTTTCAATTAGAAACAAAATATAAACTTTACCTTCCTCACTACTGCTATTTGGGACTATGCGGTGCCGCTTCTTTTTTTGGAACATATCTTCTACATGAGGGAAAAAATATATAATTATATTCTTGTTTTGACAGAAATGCTTTAAATATATAAATGTTTTTAAAAGCTCAGTTTTATAAATACTAGTGTTCAGTTCTATTTTCAAGGAATTGCATGAAGGAGAGCTAAATCTTGGACCCGTATACAAGTAAGTAGTTCTATAAACTAATATATTATATGGTACCCCAAATGACTGCTGCATATAGTATCATCGTCATCCTTTTAACATCCACTTTTCCATGCTTGCATAAGTTGGACAGAGTTTATTGCGGTAGATTTTCTACAGCTAGATTGCCCTTCCTGTTGTCAACCCATACATGTTTCCAAGCGAAGCAATATTTCCTCACGACCAGACATGTTTTCGCAGAATATTGGAAATGAATGACATTCATTTACAGTAATCACTTAATATTAAGACAAGGAGACACAAATATACACACTCACATAAACATATGTACACACACACAATGGGATTTTTTCAGTTGCTGTCTACCAAATCAATTTACAAGGGCTACAGGGGAAGACACCCAATGTATCACACAGCAGGACTGAACCTGAAACCAATGTGGTTGGGAAGCAAACTCCTTAACCACACAACTATGCCTGCACCTAAATGTCTACCCGGAATAAATCAAGCTGACAGTAACAATCATTCCCCAAATTACACTCTCGATTAAAAACAAGAATTAAGAAAAACAAAATACATTAATTTTAGTGTCCACCTATCTTTATAGCTTATAGCAAGTGATCCCTATTACTCTTTTACTTTATTTCAGTCATTTGACTGGGGCCATGCTGGAGCACCGCCTTTAGTCGAGCAAATTAACCCCAAGACTTATTCTTTGTAAGCCTAGTACTTATTCTATCGGTCTCTTTTGCCGAAACGCAAAGTTACGGGGACGTAAACACACCAGCATCGGTTGTCAAGCGATGTCGTGGGGGACAAACACAGACTCACAAACACACACACATTATATACATATAGATATATACGATGGGCTTCTTTCAGTTTCCGTCTATCAAATCCAGTGAGTGTCAGTGACAGGAAAGGCATCCAGCCACAGAAAATCTGCCGCAACAAAATCCATTTGACTTATGCAAGTATGGAAAAGAAGATGTTAAAATGCTGATGATGTTGGTGATGATATAATGATCACATTCTCTTTTCATACTGGCACAGGTTGGACAGATTTGCTGGGGAAGTGGGCATAAAAATTATGATATATATGAGGAGCTTACTTTCAAAACCGGTATAAGTGCATATTTGGTCAATTTCATGATAACCATTAAAACACAATCTGCAAGCTGCTGGTTTCACACATGTGGAATTTTTTTCAGTTAAACTGGGATAGATGCCATATAAGACAGCAGATGAATCTTAGTCTTCCAATCAAAATCAGATATATTCAAGTTGTTGTTTTAAACAATTACTCAAAAGTCATTCCGATGCATGTACCTGGTAAGCCCTTCATGTACCATACATATACGTCATGACAAAGAGAGAGATTCAGCTTTTTATCTTTCAATTAGAAACAAAATATAAACTATACCTTCGTCACTACTGATATTTCGGACAATGCGGCGCCGCTTCTTTTCTTGGAACATATCATCTTCTAGATGAGGGAAAAAATTTAATTAATACACATTCTCAAGTTCATTGCATATACTTAAATAAAATCTGAAAAATTCCAATTCCTGCACAAGTTATGAATGAAACAACTACATAAAATAAGCAGATTAAAATAGTTTACCTGAATCAGATTCTTGAAGAGATTTTTTGACTTCATTCCTATTTAAGAGAAAATAAGAACATTCTTTAAAACAATACTTGCTAATTAATTTAACTTTTAGGTTTAACTATGTTTTCAGATTTGATATTTCACTAAGGGAATGTAGTAAAATACAGGTAGAGATTTTTAGAATCATTTAGTGTGAGATTGCAGGTTGAAATCAAAAGTGCATTTATATACACTTTCTATTTATTTCACTTTTTCTTATATAACGATATAGTATATGCAGGAATTCAGTTTATAAACTAATGTTTATCATAAAGTTCACCTTGTATGTATAATCAATTTCATCATCATCAACTAGTGTCTATTTTCCATGCTGCATGAGTTAGACAGTTTGACTGGAACTGGTAAGCTGCACCAAGCTCCTCTCTGTTTCTACGGCTGGATGTCCTTTCTAACACCAAGCACTCCGTAGAGTGTACTGGGTACCTTTAACACGTCACTGGCACAAGTGCTTTACACATGCCACTGACATTGACCATAGCTACAATTTCACTTAGTTTGATGTGTCATCTCAAGCACAGCAAGAAGCTTCTGTGTGTGTGTGTGTGTGTTTTTATGTCTCCTTATTTTGACATCATTTCCAATATTCTGCAAAAAACATGTCTGGCCATGGGAAAATAATACTTTGCTTGGAAATGGGTATGGGTTGGTGAGAGGCAAGGCATCAGGCCATAGAGAATCTGCCTTAATAAACACTATTCTACCAGAAGCATGGAAAAGTGGGTGTTATAGTAGTGATGGCGATAGTGATGATGATGACAACAATGATGAAGATGATGACGATGATGATGAAGATGATGATGAAGAAGATGATGATGACCTCAACTGCTTTTCATCAACTAAGTCTACTTTCCTGCTTTTGATATTCACTACTCTAACTAAACCATGTTGGTCCAATACGTAAATATAAAACTTACTGCTTATTATTAGAAGTATTTCTAGATGGTTCTGTATTTTCTGATTTGATCTCAATGCTCTCCGATTTTCCTGTAAGAAAATGGAAATTATGATATAATAAGGTAGCTTGTATCAAAGCAATGTGAATCTACAAAATACCTAATCAAACTCCATCCTGCAAATCCAAACTTCCTAACTTCAAAAACGAAGGATTTGTGGTAAGTTTACAAATACATAACTACATCCATGAGATACAAACCCATAACATATGAAATCAAAACACTGGTACTTTATCCATCAGTAACTACACCACTATCAAATTCTGATACGGTTAATTTTTTTATTCTGGACTACAGGAATGTTTATAAACTGTAAATAATACTTGTATTAATCGTAAAACTCCATAAGGCCATCAGGTTTCCATAGTATCAAGTATACAAGAGATAAAAATCTCCTTGTATTTGTAAATTTCCCAGAGAAGTCTGGTACTTATTAATACTAGGTTGAGGAAAAAGTTTGTATGCTGTGTTAAAATAATGATTTTTTTATGCAAGAATTCTTTCAAAATCAACACCAACTATTCTTCAAAATAAAGACCATCATTTTCCACGACCTTCTTCCAACGATCTGCAAGCTTTCGGATTTGTCAATGTACCAATCCTTTGGCTTTGAAGGTGTACCTTTATCAGATGGGTAGTCATGATGGGTATATTGAGCTTCGTATATTTGTATCCCAGTGTCACTTTGGTGTCATGTGCAGCTCTCTCACTCAATAATAATAATAATGGTTTCAAATTTTGCCACACAGGCAGCAATTTTGGGGAAAAGGATGAGTCAATTACATCAACCCCAGTGTTCAACTGGTACTTATTTTATTGACCTCGAAATGATGAAAGGTAAAGTCAACTTCAGCAGAATTTGAACTCAGAACATAGCAACAAGCGTAATATCGTTAAGCATTTTGTTCAGCGTGCTGAAGATTTTGCCAGCTTGCATTGAGAAGAATTCTTTGGGGTTTGAATAATTCACTTCTGGAAACATGGGTGCTTCATTCATCATCCCTAAACAAACCTTATTCACGGGCCTTTTGAGCAGGATGGGCTACTCGACCTGAAGAAAATTCTAACTGAGCCCCATCTGCAAGGTTATGTGCTATTTATCTTGATATGAGATCGGTACATGGACAGGATGCTGAATGCACTTTTGCTGAAGCCATGAAGCCGAACAAACAAGATGCAGAAAAGACATGAAAATTAAAATTCAAACTCGTAAAATCTTAAGTACCAAATTAGTGAATTGGACATTAAACTATGTAGGTAGAATGTTTTTTTTTTTTTTTATTGTGTCCATACAGCTTTATGTTCATTTAGCAGTGTCTGTTTGGCATCTTGGCTTCAGCTTTTTGTCCTTTGGCAAAAGTGCATTCAGCACCCTGTCCATGCACAATGAGATCACCATGTCACACACATATGGTTGTGATGAATGTACCTGGTGTACCCTTATCAGACGGAAAGTCATGATGGATATATTGGGCTCCGTATATTTGTACCCCAGTGTCACTTTGATGACATACATTGCTCCCTCACATAATAATAATAATAATAATAATAATAATATACATACCTGCAGAAGAAAAGAAAGAGAGCACACCAGTTGGTTTCTTTGAAACCTGAAAATAGTAATTAACAATAACTCGACCATTTCATAAAATCTTTTAATACAAACTTCAACAAAGCAACAAATCATTTACACACTTCTAAGAAATGCAACAACATGATACATAACAGATTTATTCTCATTAAGGAACCAACTATTTTCAATCTACTACTATGCAACCTATGCAAACAAATTCCTCTGCTCGAGCTCAGTAGAAAAAATGTAAAATTTCATTAGCTTTCAATTTTTTTACTGAACTGAAATTGTATCATTGGTATTCTAAAAGATTGAACTATCATTAAAATTAAATTCATAGTATTTTTCAAAGAGGTGTTATTTCATTAATCAACAATATTTAGTTCAACTCCTACCAACCTTTTTAGCTGCCTGTTCCTTCTTCGGTTCAGAATTATTACTACTCTGATCTGTAGATGCTTGTTTGGAAATATTATTCTTATTGCATTGAGCAAACATTCCAGCAATTACTGATTTTGTAACTGAATTCTTGGAATTGTTAGTGCTGCTGTTATTGTTGTTGTTGTTATTATTATTGTTGTCTCTATTTGTTTTAATGGACGTTTCATTAGATGTCTATTAGAAAAAAAATCGATATAGAGTTACAAAAATATTCATTCATGTATGACAAGCTCAAAAATTTAACCCTTTCATTACAAAAATGTCTTGAAACTGCTTTCAGCCATGTGTTAGTAAACCACCCAGATTTACCTATTTATATTTAAATCAAAATATCAATGCAAATTGTAAATTATAACCTGATTTCACAAGGTTAACTAACATCTGTTGAACACCATCACCATTTGAATTTGTTACAACATAAATTTTATATTCTCCAAATATTTAGGCTCTCTCTAGCAAGAATAATTCCAAATTGGAATGAGAACTTGAAAAAAATTTCTTTTCCATATTTCTCAAAAAGAAAATAAATATAATGATGCATATTAGGAAGCTATCAAGATTACCAATTATTGGAGCACCAATGAACCCTGCTGTGGCACCTATTTTTCCAACATGAAGACCTGAATGCAGTTTTAAAACAGTATCAATATTTTCTTATACATGAAGGTAGCAAGCTGGCAGAATCGTTAGCATGCTGGGCAAAATGCTTAGCAGCATTTCATCCAACTTTATGTTCTGAGTTCAAATTCCACCAAGATGGATAAAATAAGTACCAGTTGAGCAATGGGGACAATCCAATCAACTTACCTCATCATCATCATCGTTTAATGTCCGTTTTCCATGCTAGCATGGGTTGGACGGTTTGACTGAGGTCTGGAGAGCCAGCGGCTGGACCAGGCTCCAATCTGATCTGGCAATGTTTCAACAGCTGGATGCCCTTCCTAACACCAATTGCTGTGAGAGTGCAGTGGGTACTTTTTACGTGCCACTGGCACGGAAGCCAGTCAGGTGGGCCTGGCATCAGCCACGTTCAGATGGTGCTTTTATGTGCCACTGGCATGGGAACCAGTCAGAGGGCACTGGCATTGACCACGTTAGGATGGTATTTTTTACATGCCGCTGGTACGAGAGCCAGTCAGGACACACTGGCATCGACCACATTCGGATGGTGCTTTTATTGTGCCACCCTCCTCTGAAACTGCTGGCCTTGTACTAAAATTTGAAATCAGTATTTTCAGATACATGATGCCAGAAGTACACCAGCATGAAGTGAGGGGGGTGGGGGAGAAAATTATTTGAATTAAAATTTCTCTTGAACACTGTACACAGGATGTTTATAACTGTTTGCTAATCAGTAAAGAGGTGGTGGGGGTAGAAATCCTGGATAAGTTTCTGACAATGCCGAATAAATCTATAAAATGGGTTTTGTAAGGCAGACACTGCAATGGGTTTCAGCAGAAAGGAAATTTGTCTATGATTTCATACAAGAATCAGAGACAAACTCATTTTCATCCATGTCCACTCACCCCGTTTTGTGAACAGCTGTGGTTATATATTTCCAACAAGCTAATTACTAATTCATTACATCTCCAATGGTGAGAGTGACATAACTAATATGAAATAAAATACCACAAGGTATTTTTGTTTTGAATACACCCATTTTATTAAACATTTTATCTATGGAATCACATAGCTGAGAAGCAAACTTTTTAATCACACAGCCATACCTGCACCTTAAACCGACCTTGAGTCATTTCATTTGGGAAACCAAACATGCAAAGATCTAACCTAACTGCTTTTTCCCAAACTCCTTTTGCTCTATATTGATCAGTGCAGCAGCAAAGACATAACTGATATATGCCAGCTAACAAGTTCAGAATCCACAATACTTCTGTACAAATCCTGCAGAAATTAGCTGAGATTTTACCTGTAAATTGATAAAATTTGAACTAAATAAGCTCAAATGGAAAAAGCAACTTAAGTACAGGATTTCAGATTGACTGATTTCAGTTTCTATGTTGCATCTACAATAGAACTAAGAAGAGACACTCTAAAAGCAAACCATGTTTCCTCATCTCAGAGACTGAGCATCCTGCTAGAAAGCACCACTAATCCCATAAGACCTATGAATGAGACAAGCAATTTATAGAATATTTACAACCTGGACAGAAAGTGTGGAAAAGACAATAAAAAAATATACAAATTGATTTACAAACCTTTAAAGGAGAATTAGGTTGAGCATCCTCAGTTTTAACTTTCCTCTCTATCTTTTGTGCTGCATCATACTTAACTGCACTATACCTGCAGACAATACAAAAACATATAACAACTTGTCAATAAAACTTTCTTATATACCTCTGCTATTACCAATCACACTATTCACATCTTTTTACTTCTGAGTCACCACAGTCGGAGTCAGCATGTATTCAAGAACATTAATCACCAAAATAGGTCGGGGGGGCTGCATCTCACTTGTATTTTATTTTTAACTTCGTTTCTCTGGCTGTATGCTCTTCTTAATGCCAACCATTTTCCAAAATACAAGAGGTGATTTTTCTCTCATGGCACCAGTGCTACAGACATGCCAAGACCCCAACAAGTTTAAAGGGTTCTCTCACCCTTAGAGTTTACAGTATGTAGTGGGTATATTTTTCTTGGTATCAGCAATAGAGAAGTAGCCATGTCTTTGACATGGCTAAAGGAACAGGGCCAAACTTTACATCGTGTAGGTGTATTTTTACCCACTCCGATGTTTACACACAGCCAGTTATATGTTGCTATGAGTAGAGCAACGGACTCCAGTAATTTGAAAATTAGTGTCGACCAAACATAAAATATCATCGACAAAGATGTTTTGTAATCATATTGACATTACCAAAAGGAATATGTTTCATAATTTAAATAAGGAAATTTGTGAACTTTGAATGTATAAGAGTATAAACAAGTGTAAAATAGCATAAACAACTAAAATAAAAGTATATCTAAATAACATTTTTACTTAATACTTTTTATGTGGTGGTCGAAGGAAGCTCTGGCTTTCATTAGGAGTGGTCCACATAACCATTCATGATACAAAGGTTGGGAGCCTATTTCAGTTCAGGAGTGAATCATCATCATATGTCACTCAGTCGCAAACATGTCATATAGCGGCAATAGAATGCTGTATCACCAACAATAATGTGATTTCTCTTAGACATCCCCCAGTAATCTATCAAGTCCATTTACACATTTCTCAATACATACTGCTTTTATGACTTCCCTCCCTCATTTTATGCCTCCGTCATAGATGAGTAGATCTGTAATAATGTAAACAAATGTGAACAGAAAAATCTCAACTAGGATTGAAACCAGGTCAGGCCAATCCTTTTCTGTCTGTCCATTTGTTCACATTTGTCCAAGTGCACTCAATTACATATCACAGCAACAGCTAAAAGCTTGGACTGTTTATAAAGGTATATCTAATGTCCACTTGAAAGTATTAAACACACACTGTTTAGTTCATCAATAATTAAATAGTGGAAATTATCTTCTCTGAAATAATTTACAGCTGAGATGTACATTAGTCTGCAACTCTGAACAAAGTTAAAAGTAAATCAATGCATCAAAAACCACACTTTTCTCAAGAACAATATAATATAAACTCCGAATAATATTTGACATTTAATATAAGAAAAGAACGATATTCATTCAAGTAAAGAATAGTTAGTTTAACATCAAACCTGGATGATTCAATCTCATTTTCTTTCATTTCCTGGTAATCTGTAATATATAGCACACTGGAATCCTAAAAAAAAAGCAAGTAATATCTTTATTATAATTTCAAGATATCTTTCAACAATTATAGCATATTAGGTTATAAATTGCACATACATGTACAGTATCAATTTTGAATAGTTAATGGTTCAGTTAAAGGCAAAAAAGCAGCATCCATAAAACTTTCCTGAGCCTCCAACATTCATGGGAGGAAGGGAAGAAGTTATCCGCTGACCAGAAACCTAGATGCTTACAACAAAATAGACTCTGCTAAAGACACCCAAACTGACTCATAGTTGAAGTCTCTCCAAGAAGAGAATCACTCACTCAGATTTCCAATACAATTCACAAAGATTTGGTCAACCCAATATCTAGGAAAAGGACACATTACCCAAGGCACTGTACAGTGGGAATCATGTCAAAAACACAGTTTGTGATGCAAACTTCTAAGCCACACAGCCATGATAGTGCCCAGCAGTATAGAAGGTAGTGATGACAAACGTGTATTTTGAAACAAATAACTGTAAGGTGTAAGCAGCCAAACAATCAATTTTATGGATCCCAAGGCAAGAAGTATGGATCTTTTTTAAAACGGGGGCCACATTTTTCATTAACGAAACACTTTGAAACTTGGAACACTGGTAGAATGTGTCATATAAAACATCTTTTTCTCTTAGTCTTCTTTAAAAAAAAAGAAATCCATAAGTTATTCCATGTGAAAGTTGTCGTATTTCTGTAATTTCAACCAATCACTGACATCCATTCAGCCGATATACATTAAGTGCCAACTACATAAACAAACGATTCTGAAACAATTAACCCTAACCCTAACCCTAAAGGTTAGGGTTAGGGTTAAAGCAAATTTAAAATGAAAAAAGCAAATAAAACAAAGGTATGGAGATTAAATATGCTTTACATCGCTTAATCAGCCAAAGGAGTAAATATAAACAACTGAATACTTGTCAGTGATTGGTTGAAATTATCGAAATAAGACAATTTTTTACATGAAATAAATTCGAATACAAAAATATTTTTCTGTTCTATAACACAAAATAGATAAGTATACGAAGTTTGAAAGTCTTTCGGTACCAAAAACACTACGTAAAACATTAATGAAAAATGTGGCCCCCGTTTTAAAATAGATCCAGAAGTATTATTTATGTTCTACGTTTCTATGATGGCAGAGTTTAATCTTTTAGATACCAACCCACCTGAGCTGCTTTTTGTTCTATAATACAAACTTGTTTTAAAGTAATCTAAATTAAAAGCTGCCATCAAAATTTCATGTTGATTTATGTTCCAAACATTAGTTTAATAATGACAGTTATTTTACCAAATTCCTTATTTTCAAAATTTATTGAAACAAAGAGAAAGAATTTCAACATAAATATGATAACAAAAAGGTTAAATCAATCCATAAATATACTAATTCAAATTAATGTATATCTCCTAGTTTGGTACAGATTTTCCAGCAAGGCGGAATGAACCAACTGCAATGAATATTCTCTCCAGCCATCCATGTCACTATTTCTGAGAGGGTCATGGGAGTGAACCCTCAGGCATCTCCTCCATAAGGTCCTATCAGAAACAAGTGTCTGGCTGGATTCCCAAGCATGCTCAACTAAGACTATGGATATTATCCAACTGTCTCAATCTTGGTCTTCTCCTAGGTTTTGTTGATTCTTCTTGAAGAATTTGTCTTACAATTGTTTCCTGTGACATTCTAATCACATGATCACAGTACTGGAGCTGTGACTTCTAACAGGGAGAAGTAGCAGCTCAACATAGAGGGACTCCCTTATCAAATATAAGTATATTACAGCTAGCCACTGCTTGGCATTTTCATTTAAAATTTGTAGACTCATAATATCCTTCAGGTGAATAATTGATTTATCTTTATTAAATGTTTCATATACAGTCATGTGTCATAAAATATATGAACAATTCCTTGATTGACAAACTTATAAAATAAACTGACCTTTAATTTGGACTTTTGAACACTATATATATGACAACTGTGTAATTGTTGAAGAGAGCTTTTAACAGTTTCCAGTTTTTCTTCAGGAACCACACTACAAAAGACCACCTAAAAGCAAAAAAAATATCTGTTACATTTGACCACCTCAATGATGTAAGTCATTATTACAGTTAATCATTTGAAACAGTTGAATAATTGCTAAATTACTTTCTTTAAACATTTCCATTGTATGGATGAAAACTCATACCATTTTAAACATACAGATAATCCTTAATTATGAAAAAACAAATACAGGGTATGTCAGTATTTTGAGGTCATTTGTAGGAACGAAGAAAAAGAAGTATAGCACACCAGAGAAAAACTTTAATTAAAAGAAAATTAGTACAAATAATTTTGAGAGTCCTTACAACACTTCTATTCAATAGATCCATCATTAGCCTTAATGACGGCTTCAATTCAAGGTCTGAAGCATTGACATGCACAAATCAGATGGTCTTTATCAATTTCAGACATAGTCTTTCTTATAGCACACTCAAGAGATAGAATGGTGTTATTAGTGTTGATTGACCCTTCTTTTGACAACGCCCCATACTTAATAGTCCAGTGGATCGGATGAGCTAGGAAGCCATGTGTCTGGGGTAACATGATCGTAGAAATTGGCGTGCATTTAAGCTTGGGTTGTTTTAGCCTTGTGAGATGGTGCAAAATCTTGTTGAAAGATGTAAGGTCTTCTGTTGCTTATACTGTCTATCCAGGGCCACACAACCTTCTCCAATATATCTTATGTAGGCAGCAGCATTGATTCTTAAGCCCTGTGAAAAAAGTGGGGAGGCATGACATGACCTTCACTGCTAACGACTCCCAGGACCATCACAGTTGCTGCAAATTTGGTATGTATTACAACAGGAACCTCACTTGGATATCTGCATAACCATCTGTCATTCCTTGGGTTTACCTTTCGGTTTTCTCGTTAGAGAAAAATCAAAGTGTTCCAGTTTCTTGATGTTTCAATTTGTAGAGCAAGTGTTTTCCACAGATCAAACAATTATCTTTCATTGTACTTAATATGAACTGACCTCTTTGTAATGGATACCTTCATACACAACTCTTCTGATGGTGCATTCTGAAACCTTGAAATCCTTTGCAAGAGCTCTAATTGACTGTCCAAGGTTGTGTTGAAATTTTCCTGTATTTTCTGCACAAATCCTTGGATTCTTATGGTATTAGAACCCTTTACATGTATTTTGCGTTTAGCTGCTAATGTTGGATCCCCATCAGCAACTTTCAGGTCTTCTATAATTTTGGCAATGATGGATCAGGCAACTTTCAAGCAAGCAAACAATTTCTGTATCTTTATGCTGAGCTTTTATGGTGATGATTACAACATGCCTTTTCATTTTCATTTTCTGAAAAAGAAATTAAGAAAAGAACTAGTTATAAGAAAGAGCTAAAGTGACGACCTCCAAATACTGATGCACCCTGTATATTTTACATGTGTAATAAGACGTCACTTCATTTTAACTCTGTTTGCTTTTACAGTTTTAATCAACCATAGTAGTTGTTCTATTCAATAAATATGATACTCAAAGTCTCTTAAAATCTTAAAACCATAAGCATTTAAATTTAATAAAACAATTCTGAATACAATATATGTACGTAGTATATATATAAATATATATAAATATATATAAATATATATATATATATATATATATATATATATATATATATATATATATATATATATATATATGATGATAAAAGAAGAAAAAGAAAATGGAGATTGGGAAAGTAATAATTGTTTATTATTAACAGCAAATTAATCACCTTCACTTACAGCTGTTTCAATTTAATACTCAGTAAATAATAAGCAAATATCAAATTTATATTTATATGACCTGAGCATAATAACTTCAGAGGGGAAAAACATACCAGTATTTCCTTGAATGAAACCATCCCTTCATGAGGTTAAATCTGAAAGATTGATTTACATTTCTGTTTGATGTTTTGCTTTCAATCTGAGTATTGATCTAAACTGGTTTAATTCCAAACCCTAACATTTTACTCATCCTTTACATTCTTTTATGCAAGTCAACAAAGCAATGTTGAAAATAACTGTGAGATGTATATTGCTGTGTCATTACAACATACATCAGTTGACTTTTTTTATTTCTAATATGATACTTGCTGAAGAAAATCATTACTAGCCTCTTAGACCTAGGGATTACTCACCCATTTAATTCTGAAACACCAATTTAGCTAAAAATCAAAACAGCAAGAATTATACAGTGCTTTTTCAAGGATAAATGTTAGATTTCCTTTGACAAGACATATTTCATACCCTAACAAAACCTAACAACACTCAATCTTGATCAGACAATATCAATATACATAAAAGTGTGGAAGAGAGAAAGGGTCTACCTCAAGTAGACCTAACAGAGAGATCAGCTATTGAAGTTGAGAGCTTTGATGAAGGAAAAACAGGAAAAGCAGATAAAACATCAGGGATAGTAATTAGTGACAGAAAATAAACCAGTGAAATGAGATAAGCATTAGTCACTTGTCTTGTCAACCAGGTAGTATACATGGAGGAGTCATGCTCAATAAATAGTGTTGCAATATTATCATCAACTGGTACGTGGACAAATGCAAAACTCCAGAAAGAAGCAGCAACAAAAACATCAAACTGATGAGCCAAATAATGGAAGTAACAGAAACTAATTAGGTGGAGAAATATAGATGCAGATTGGATTTTTGCTTGGGAATGTCATAAACATCATACAATTTCGTTTCCTATGCCCTATAAATCTGAGACATTGAGACATTGTAAAAACCAATATTTATCTAATATTTACATAGTTTTCAATTAACAGATCTGCTCTTGTGAACAACAAAACAAATTACTCCTTACTTTGGTTCCATCCTTCCTTTTATCCGTTATTCCTGCCACAAAATAGGTGACATGAAGGCAATCAGAATCCTTTTCACTTCTCTGTTGCTTCACAAAGTTGAATAACATCCTAAGAAAAGATGCCAAGATCATTAATGATTTTGTTACAAGAAAAATAATAAACTATAAATTCACATTTATATTACCACAATTATTTTTTGTCTCCTGTTGATGTTTTAGACAAATTAATCTATCTGGTATTGTATCAGAACTGATTGTAGTTTAAGTTAGCAGGTGTTTGTGACAAAAGTGGATCGTAACTTGTTAGGAAGTGACGCTATAAAACAATGGTTCTTAACCATTTTTTGTAGTTCTCCCCGCCCCCACATCCTTTTAAGTAGTTGTGAGACACAAATAAGATAATAATTTATTTTCAAACACACAAACACTGATAGAACAGCAAAGACAGGATAAAATATCCATACAAAATGAAAAAATATGTCAGCAACCAGCCATGACACTTTATACATTGCAAGTTGATTTCTCTGTGCTTGATGAAATCTCATTTTATTTTAATAACTGTTACTAGTTTTATCATGCATAATATAATTACTATTATAAGTAAAATTTAGTATGTCTTATGGCTGGTTGCCAACATATATTTCTGTTTTGTATGGATATTTTATCCTGTCTCTGCTGTTCTATCAGCATTAATGCATTTGAAAATAAATTATTACCCTATTTATATCTCACAATACACATTTCAGTGCTTCTAAAGCAAACATTGGTTTGTTTACATTCATTATTTTAAGTAGCTGTTATGCCTAACACCCACCTAAGTGGCAAAGGAGGTATCATGACTAAACTAATTATGGATGATAATTTATGAAATTTACTCTAAAAGTGGATTGTGTAAGCTTTTAACAGTGAAATGATAAAAAAATTAATGAGGACAAAAGTTGTAAATTTACTTTATACATTGCAAGTTAATGACTTCTCAGTACCTGACATCATCATTATCATCATCATCGTTTAACGTCCGCTTTCCATGCTAGCATGGGTTGGACGATTTGACTGAGGACTGGTGAAACCGGATGGCTACACCAGGCTCCAATCTGATTTGGCAGAGTTTCTACAGCTGGATGCCCTTCCTAACGCCAACCACTCTGAGAGTGTAGTGGGTGCTTTTACGTGCCACCCGCACGACGTGCCACCCGCACGACGTGCCACCCGCACGACATGCCACCCGCATGACGTGCCACCCGCACGACGTGCCACCTGCACGACGTGCCACGATCTCATTTTATTTTAATAACCATTACTAGTTTTATCGTGTATAATTACTATTATAGGTAACATTTAGTACATTATGCTCCTCAACCCGCCTCAACATGCCCAGTGCCCCCTAGATGGGCAGTACCACTGACATTGAGAACCTCTGTTATAAAAGAATAGCATACTGTTCTATATACTTCTACAGTAAAACAATGTGATTTTAAAAAAAAACAAAAACAAAAAAAACAATAGGATGTCTCAAGGAACTTGGATTCAAGTTAGTCACTTTACTATTTGCATATTAGTGTTTTTCTCACTTCTCCTCAAGATTGTAAGGGTGGATAGCTAACTGTAATATATTTCAATTTACATAACAATACAAAAATACATTATTTGAAATTCCACTTTGACAAAATAATACTTACTGTTTAGCTAGGTTCACATGTACTTGCAAGGTAATGCTTAACCAACGGTAGGTCACCTGAGATCAGAAGGAAAATAAAGAAAGTCAATAATTAATTTTGAAGATAAATACCACAAAGAACCATAACTCTTGATGATACAGTTTCATCTCTTGAAGCATATTCAATTATGAAAGGTGATTAAAGTCAAAATAAGCAACAAGGATATCCAAAGTTAATGCAGTACGATCGTTTCATGCAACTCCATTTAATTAAGCAATGTGAACATTATATCAAATATAAAATGCAGAGCAATCCTCAGCTGCACAAAGATATAGAAATTTAATGAAATTACATTTAAACAGAAGGACATATTTTTATAACTACATCTAAACTCTTCAAGTAGAAAGGAAGAATACAAAAAAACATTTTAACTTAGCCAGACCATACAGGTTATCATCATCATCATCATCATCATCGTTTAACGTCCGCTTTCCATGCTAGCATGGGTTGGACGATTTGACTGAGGACTGGTGAAACCGGATGGCAACACCAGGCTCCAGTCTAATTTGGCAGAGTTTCTACAGCTGGATGCCCTTCCTAACGCCAACCACTCAGAGAGTGTAGTGGGTGCTTTTACGTGTCACCCGCACGAAAACGGCCACGCTCGAAATGGTGTCTTTTATGTGCCACCCGCACAAGCCAGTCCAGGGGCACTGGCAACGATCTCGCTCGAAAATCCTACGGGAGCCAGTCAGGCGGTACTGGCAACGGCCACGCTCAAAATGGTGCATTTCATGTGCCACCCGCACAAGAACCAGTCCAGGGGCACTGGCAACGATCTTACTTGGCTTGCCGGGTCTTCTCACGCACAGCACATTTCCAAAGGTCTCGGTCAGTAGTCATCGCCTCGGTGAGGCCCAATGTACGAAGGTCTTGCCTCACCACCTCAGCCCAGGTCTTCCTGGGCCTACCTCTTCCACGGGTTCCCTCAACTGTTAGGGTGTGGCACTTTTTCACGCAGCTATCCTCATCCATTCTCACCACATGTCCATACCAGCGCAATCGTCTCTCTTGCACGTCACAACTGATGCTTCTAATGTTCAGCTTTTCTCTCAAGATACTTACACTCTGACGGGTATTCACATTGACATTACACATCCAACGGAGCATACTGGCTTCATTCCTTGCGAGCTTACGTATGTCCTCAGCAGTTACAGCCCATGTTTCACTGCCATGTAGCATGGCTGTTCGTACGCATGCGTCATACAGTCTGCCTTTTACTCTGAGTGAGAGTCCCTTTGTCGCCAGCAGGGGTAAGAGCTCTCTAAACTTTGCCCAGGCTATTCTTATTCTAGCAGCTACACTTTCAGCGCACCCACCCCCACTACTAACTTGGTCGCCCAGATAGCAGAAGCTATCGACTACCTCTAGTTTTTCACCCTGGAATGAGATAGAAGTTGTTTCCTGTTTGTTTACAGTCTTTATTGCACCTGAACATCTGCCACAAACAAAAACTAACTTGCTAGTTAACCTGCCTTTGATGTTGCTGCACCTCCTATGTGTCCATAGCTTGCACCGGGTACATCTTATAGAGTTACTACCTACTCCTTTTCTACATACTGAGCAGGGCCATCTACCTGAAGGGGTTTGTGTTTTATCTACCTTCCTACTTATTAGGATTTTGGTTTTAGCTAGGTTGACTCTAAGGCCCTTCAGTTCTAGACCTTGCTTCCACACCTGAAACTTCTCCTCTAGTTCTGATAGTGACTCCGCAATTAGGGCAAGGTCATCAGCATAGAGGAGCTCCCAGGGGCAACCTGTCTTGAACTCCTCTGTGATTGCCTGGAGGACTATGATAAATAAGAGGGGGCTGAGGACGGAACCTTGGTGGACCCCTACCTCTACCCGGAATTCATTGCTGTACTCATTTCCAACCCTCACCTTACTGGCAGCATCTCTGTACATGGCTCGCACAGCTCTCACTAACCATTCTTCTATCCCAAGTTTCCTCATTGACCACCAGATAAGGGATCGGGGGACCCTGTCAAAGGCTTTCTCCATGTCAACGAAAGCCAGGTACAGAGGTTTATCCTTAGCTAGGTATTTCTCCTGCAACTGTCTCACTAGAAATATGGCATCAGTGGTGCTTTTACCTGGCACGAACCCAAACTGCATCTCATCTAAATTGATTCGCTCCCTAATTAGTTGGGCTATGACCCTCTCTGTAACTTTCATAACCTGATCTAACAGCTTGATGCCTCTGTAATTATTTGTATCTAAAGCGTCACCTTTACCTTTGTAGCAGTTGACTATGATGCTGCTACACCAGTCATTGGGTATGACTCCTTCGTGTATCACCTGGTTCGTAATACGGGTGACTAGGCTATAGCCAACACTGCCAGATATTTTGAGCATCTCTGCAGTGATTCCTGATGGGCCGGGGACTTTCCCGGTCTTCATACTCTTAATTGCTTTATCTACCCTGGTACTATCAACTCGGATAGCTGGTCCCTCTATTGGGTCGACATACGGCAGGCTCTCTTTCTCCCATTCATTCTCTTTATTAAGCAATCTATCGTAGTGGCATCTCCAGACCTCTTTCTTTGCATCCTCATTTAATGCAAGCGTACCATCATCCATGCGAACACATTTCTCTCCTACAACATCACTATTCTCTCTCCTACACTGTCTTGCAACACGAAATACCTTGAGTCTTTGGTCCTCACGGCGCAGAACATTGGCAAATCTTTCCTTATCTGCTTCCCCTCTGGCTAAATAAACCTGTCGCCTAGCCTCCCTTCTGGCACATTGGTACAATTCCCTGCTACCACCGTTCTTCCAGTCCTTCCAAGCCTGTTTCTTTTGTCTAATAGCCCTGTCTACCTCCTTGTTCCACCACCACGTTACTCTGGGTCGGGAGGGGACCTTACACCACCCACAAATCTGGTCGGTGGCTTTCAACAGGTTGTCCCGCAGAAATCTCCAATTGTCTTCCACGTTGTATGATGCTATATCCCCTTCTATTTCGTTAAATGCTTCAAGTAACTTGTCTCTAAGTCTCTGTCTGTTTGCAGGGTCTTTAAGCTTCCACACCCTTCTCCTCCAAGCCTGTCTAATTCTGGGCACCCATTTTGCCTTGATCCCAAAGTCGCTAACTACTAATCTATGTTGTGGGGTACATTCTTCGCCAGGGTAGGTTTTGGCATTTATAAGCCGCCCTCTTTCCCTATTTCTGGCGAGGATGTAGTCGATTTGGCTAGAGTGTCTGCCGGAGCGGTAGGTGACTAGGTGACTGGCAGGTTTCCTGAAGTTGGTATTGCAGACCATAAGATCGGTTGCATCACAGAACTCCAGCAGTCTGGTTCCCTCCTCGTTGCGGGAACCGAAGCCATAGCCTCCATGTATGCCATGGAAGCCTCCAGCACGACGTCCGACATGACCGTTGAAGTCTCCAGCCACAAAGAGAAGGTCCCTGTCACTCGTCGACGAGGTAGTTTGCAAGAGGGTGTCATAGAATTGGTCTTTCAGACCATCTGGTAGCCCCGGTTGAGGTGCATAGGCTGAGATGACAGTAGCTAATCTATGATGAAGCACTAGTCTGATCTTAAGTACTCTGTCACTTACTCTAACGACCTCGATTACCTTATCCACCCATTTCTCCGCTAGAAGTATTCCTACGCCCCCGACCCCGTCAGTGTTCCCTGCCCAGAAAATCTTGTACCTGTGTTCTTTGCCTGTGAGGAACCTCGCAGAACCTCCTCTCCATCTTACTTCCTGGATGCAGCACATATCTACGCGTCTTCGTTCAAGCATCTCAACAATTTCACCAGATCTACCTTTCAGCGTGCCGATATGTGCCGATATATATATAGATATATATATATATATTTAAATATATATATATGTGAGTGTATGCATGTGTGTATATAGGCATATATACATAGGTTTGTGTGTGGGATTTTGTGTGTAACAAAATAGCCATCTACTACCATTCATAGCAGTCCACCAAATGCACTCTGGCAGCATATACCATGAGTCTATCAACTACTACTAAATTCAAACCATAACAGGCAGAGAGTATGGCCTTGAAGTGGATGATTTTAAACTAACGGAGACAACACTCACATATCACCTGAGGAAACACAACTAGATCTCATTATGCAAACAAACGGCTGCATAATCAAATACTTGTACTCTTGGAGAACTACATAATCTTTACATGCCACCAGCACGGGTGCATTTACACAGTACCAGTATGAGTGCATTTTATGCAGCACCTGCAAAAGACAAGCCTGTATGGATGACAGTGATCTTACTTAGCTTGACACATCTTCACAAGTACAGTAAATTACCACAATTCCCAGTCCCTTATCATTTACTCAGAAAAGCCCAGCATTCAAAGATCCTTTCTGACCACTTTATCCATCTTCCTGGGTCTACCCCATCCAGAGGTTCCCTCCACAATTAGAGCTCAGCACTTCTTTATACAGCTGTCTTCATCCATACACATCACATGACCAAACCAGTGGTCTTCTTTCTTGCACATAACAGCTGATGCCACTTATACCCAGTTTTTCTCTTAAACTATTTACACTCTGTTGTTCATGCACACAGACATCACCCATCTACCGGAGCATGCTAGCTTCATTTCTTTCAAGCTTTTGCAAATCCACGGTAGTCAAAGCCCATGTTTCACTGCCATGCAACAAAGTTGTATGTACACAGGCATCATACAATCTGCCTTTCATTTTGAGGGAGAGGCCTTTAGTTAACAACAATGTAACTTTGCCCAGCCTGTTTTCATGCTTGTTTTATGTTCAGTTATAATAAAAACAACTTAACATTAATCAGAAGGATTACTTTGTACTTTTGTAGAGTAAAAATTTATTCTTTAACAAGAACAGCATTGAAAGTGACTTCGAAGTTTCAGCCAGCTTAGTCATTATCAGACTGTGATACATTAAGGTTAATCTTGATTTTATTTAGTCTCTGCTGAGACAATGTTTTTCGTGGGTTAGTGAAGTTCAGTTGAATGGTAATTAGGTTTTAGGGTAGGTTGTGATGGAGAGGTGTAATGAATAAATTTTTATTGATTAAATTTGGGGTTATGTTATTGTTCAGAATTTATTCATGAATGCAGAACTTTGTAAACGGGTAAGTATATTTAGGTGAATTGGCTTCAGGCCATGAGATTGTTTTTTAGTGATTCACAAAAAAAAAAAAAAAAAAAAACGTAGATAGCTAAAAGGAGTTTTTAAGTCAGTGGATGTGCCACTAGTTTTAGTTATTTTTGGTTTATTGAATTTAATCCTTTAGTTTGACAACATGAAGTTCAAAGTTTAGTCCAGCATTTAAAAAACTTAGAAATTGGGTGTGTTAGCTTTTTGTAATGGAATTTTTAATGCTTCACAAAAAGAATGTAAGTAGGTAGTGTGTTTTAGCTGATCAGTAAGTTACTTCATATGCTGTTCATGTTATTTAGGGTTCTTTTGTTTGTATTTGGAGTTAGGAGATTATTAGTGGAGTATGTCACGTTGTTATGAGTATAGAAATTTATTTATCTTGTGTTTTACTATTAGAATATATATATAAGAAATGCTATTTTTGGCAGCTTGCTAGTGCAGATAAAACAAAATAGTTTTGTATCATAAAAGTAACAAAGTTATTTCTAATTTAAGAATAGCAAATAAACAATGACAAAAGAAGTTAAGGACATATTGGCCCCGTAACCACTGCCATCTTGTTGTTTGTTAAATAATTCCACCGACAATCTGACTCAAACCAAATGACACACAACCCTTATAAAGACCAATCTGTAATTGTTTTACCGTTCTGTTTACTGGTCGACCAGAAGAAAAAAAATCAAAATATTTTAATACATTTAATAAAATAATGTGTACAAATGGTAACAAAATTCTCAGTACACAGTTCCGTCAATTTACTTTCGTTTTTCGCGTTTTAATTTGGTACGCTAATCTTCAATATGGCTATATTTCCTGTTAAACTTTGTACAAGCAGAGCGAAATTATTGAAGTTTTTTTTTTCTAACAGAAACTGTTCTCTTTGACAAAAAAATAATTAATTAATTACAAGGATACGACATTTCTCGATAAACTCCTGAACCGAATTGTTTGTGTTAAACAACACAAGTATTTTAAACACGTAAATAAACTCAAGGCAATCACCTTTTTACCTAACTTTCACACAGAAGACTTATTAAAAATTGAATAAATGAGCTATTTCAGAGAACAACATGTAGTACGCAGAAAATATATATATATCTAAATTGAAGAAAGCAGAATTAAACTTACAACTTTGTTTTCATCATTGATATATTCATCTAAATTATCCAGATACATTGTATCGAGAGAAGATGTAGACGCCATTTTCGTTTCCCGCGATATTTTCGATTAGGGCAGAACTATGGATAGTTTTAATGACAACAATTGATGAGGTCCTTCGATTGCGGTATAATCGATTTTTTAAAGCAAATCTATCATATTAATTCTATTGCTATGATTGTTTATTAGCAGTTTAGTAAATTTAGACTTTCAGCTAATCAAATTTATCACAGAAACATAGATGCTATTTTTTGAATGTCATTAATGCGTTTAATTAAAAAATTGACTAACGAAATAACCGTTTTGCTCGCAGTGAATTTGAGACAAGACACAAAATATATTTATTTCCTGTTTTCAACTCTCTTTTGGAGTTATTTTGGTGACATTCGAAAAATAAGATAAAATGTAGTTTGTAATTCATTTAGCGTAGTATACATTTGAAAGTAAAGGTGATGTAAATAAAAATTTTCATTTTAAATAATACTTTTTGGTAGCGTTTCGAGGGAAAGGAATTTATTGCAAATATAGGTTTCCATATATTTTAATGCAGCAACGACAACAGTAATAAAGGAATTAGGGTAGATAACTCTCAGTGACTTGTACACTATGGCTGCAAACACACTTTTATTTACTTCTACATCGTGATTTATTAATTTATTAAAGCATGGCTAGTGACGAAGCTGTTATGAGCACTAACGATGATGCTTCGCAATGTAAGCGTTTCGCTGTAGATAAAGGCTATTGGATTGACCCTTATATCTCTATGCTTGCGATGCGAGGCTCGGATATCCACACACCGGAGATAAACCGAGGTTACTATGCGCGTGTAAAAGGAATTCATCTTCTGCTTGAAAAGTTTTTTAAGGTTAGTTTATATTGAACAACAAACCACTTGATATTAAACACATTTGATCGATCTGAATTTATGAATAAATTTCGAGATATCATTCAATTACCAGCGTTTTAAACAAGTCTCCATTATATCAATTTTGTAAATTTTTAATATGATCAGATAACAATTATTAAGGCTTTGAACCATTTCGTCTCTAAACATCCCCAGTAATATACTGTTTAAGTTAACATTTTCACAAGTAACCGTTTTCGAAACTGACTTTGCTTTCTGTATTTGCTGATATTGTCTTTTATGTTTACTTATTTAAATTATCTATACTGTTTTATCGAAAAGTTCTAGTATCAACATTGCAAGTCGAATTTGTAGCAGGCTATAATTAATTACTCATTATTAGACAGTTTACATAATTACATACAATCCAAATGTGACTGTAAAGGCGTTTGTGTACGCAATCATTTCATATTAGTAAGAGCGGTCTTTGATTATAACGTACCACTATCACTTTGTCAAGTATCGCTAAAAACAAGCTTGTTATTGCAAGTGTCATCGATTTTATAGTCAAGCTGTATTGTTGCAATCTCAAAGATAAGAGGCTGGAAAAAGAACAGATTTGTCAATTTTTAGTATTTGTGTATCTTCATTATCACAGCTCTACAATTCGTTTAGGTAACTCTGATCTTTGTAAAGGTTTGTGTATCTGGAGACTAACATCAGAATATTGTTTCGCAAGCGTGTTGTATTAACCACTCTAGAGGGAGTGCCTTTTAGGCACTGTCATGCTATTAGCTTAGGCACTGTCATGCTATTAGCTGTCAGAAGTGAAAGTGCTCACTGCTAGTGAAGTATCTGTCTGCATGCCTGTTGCTGGCCTGTCGATTCTTTGGCTACTGACAGCTAATACCATGACTGGCCGGAGCGAGTTATATGTCTGTCTCTCTATCTATCTATTACTCGAAAGTTATTGGAACAAATTTGACACCTATATCCATGCGTTTGAAAACACACAGAGTATAAGGGTACTACTAAAGCAGAGTGGTCCCGAACGCGCAGTCGCGCTAGCTAGTCGTGAGTGGTCGATCCTATTATTTTTAAACTTCAAACTTTTATTTGTTTTCTATTTTGATAAATTCTCTCTGTTGAAAATTATATTTTTATATTTTAAATAATTTGCAATTTCAGGAAATATGTTTTTATATTAAATTTGTGTTTTCTAATAAGGTGGACGAGTGATTGATAGATAGATAGATAGTAGATAGATATCAGTAAGTAAGTAAGCCAAAGTATCAACTCAAACCAGCAGGCAGACAGACAGACGGACACAGCAACAGGCATGCAGGCAGACAGACGGACACAGCAACAGGCATGCAGGCAGACAGACAGATACTTCACTAGCAGTGAGCACTTTCACTTCTGACAGCTAATAGCATGACAGTGCCTATACATATCATTGACAACTGCTCTCCTGCGAAATACTCGACTAAATATGAAAATATTACTGTGGTACTGTTTCACTTTAAACGAATGAACCCTCTAAAAGTCTCAAGTTTGACTCTTTACGGATTATTTAACAAAATGAAGTGAATACAAAGATATAGAAATTCTTTAGATTCCTATTATATTGGTTTATTGAAACGACGAAATGTGCTTAGTTTCTGTATATAAGCAGCTACTATATATATCGTCATCATTTAACATCCGCTTTCCATGCTGGCATAAGTTGGACGGTTTGACTGAAAACTGGTAAGCCGGGGAGCTGCACTAGGTTCCAATCTGATTTGGAACGGTTTCTATGGCAGGATACCCTTCCTGATGCCAACCACTCCGAGAATGTAGAGAGTGTTTTTTATGTGCAACCGGCATGGGGGCCATTGACCTGACACCAGCATCAGCTACGACTACAGTCTCACTTGGCTTGACAGGTCTACGCAAGCACGATATATTGCCAAAATGTCTTGGTCACCTGTCATTACCTCTATGAGGCCCAAAACTCGAACGTTTTATGTGGAACTTTTTTATGTGGCACTGGCATGGTTGCCAATCAGATGGCACTGGCATCAGCCATGACTACAATCTTGCTTGGCTTGAAGGACCTTCTCAAGCACGGCATATTGTCAAAGGTTTTAGTTACTTGTCATTGCCTCTGTGAAGCCCAACATTCAAAGATCGTACTTCACCATCTTGTCCCATGTCATCTTGGGTCTACCTCTTCCACAGGTCCCCTCCACCATTAGAATGCGACACTTCTTCACGCACCTGTCCTCATTCATATGCATCACATTACCGTACCAGCGCAGTTGTCTCTCTTGCACACCACATCTGATGCTTCTTATGCCCAACTTTTCTCCCAGGACACTTTCACTCTGTTGTGCATGCACACTGACATTACACATTCAGCAAAGCATTTCTTTTATATATATATATAGTAATATTAACAATAATCCTTAGATAGAATTTATGAATATTTTAATACAGTTATACATGCATTTCTATGACAGGATGCCCCTGGGAGCTCCTCTATGCTTGCTCTAATTGCTGAGTCACTATCAGAACCAGAGGAGAAGTTTCAGGTGTGGAAGCAAGCATTAGAATCAAAGGGCCTTAGAGTCAACCTAGCTAAAACCAAAGTCCTAATAAGTAGGAAGGTAGAAAAACCACAAACCCCTCAGGTAGATGGCCCTGCTTGATCTGTAGAAAAAAACATAAGTAGAAACTCTATAAGATGTACCCAGCATAAGCTATGGACACATAAGAGGTGCAGCAATATCAAAGGAAGACTAACTAGGAAGATAGTTTTTGTGTGTGGCAGAGGCTCAGGAGCAATAAACACTGAAAATGTGCAGAGAACAACTTCTGCCACATTCCAGGGAGAAAAACTAGAAGTAGTTGATAGCTTGTGTTACCTAGATGACCAAGTCAGTAGTGGGGGAGGGTGCACTGAAAATGTGTCCCAGAATCCCTTGTGCCAATGAGCTAAGTGTGTTCATAAAAGGGAGAAGTTGCTCTCCTGTGATGTAATCAAAAGCAATTAGTATATTTGTTTTTGAATATGTCAGAACTTATTAAGAATAAATATACATATTAGCATTTTATAAGAATAGACTGGGCAAAGATTAGAGAGCTCCTACCTCTCTTGATAACAAAAGGCCTCTCCTTCAGAGTGAAAGGCAGACTGTATGATGCCTGTGTGCAAACAGCCATGCTACACAGCAGTGAAACATGGGCTGTAACTACTGAGGACATGCATAGGCATGAAAGAAATGAAGCTAGTATGCTTTGCTGGATGTACAGCAGAGTGTTCGTATCTTGAGATAAAAGTTAGGCATAAAAGGCATCAAATGTGGTGTGCAAGAGAGACAACTCTGCTGGTATGGTGATGTGGTGCATATGGATGAGGGCAGTTGTGTGAAGAAGTGCTGATCTTCTCTATTGGTATAGGAAACCTGTGGAAGAAGTAGACCCAGGAATGACAAGTGACTGATACCTTTGGCAATATACTGTGCTTGAGAAGACACATCAAGCCAAGTAGTATCATAGTTGTGGCTGATGCCAGTGTTGAATAACTGGCACTTGTGCTGGTGGCATGTGAAAAGCACCCTTTGAATACTGGATGATATGCCATGTTTGAGAAGACCCTCCAAGCCAAGTGAAATCATAGTTGTGGCCAATGCTAGTGTTGCATAACTGGCACCCATTCCAGTGGCATGTAAAAAGCACTCTTCAAATGTTGGGCCTCACGGAAGCAGTTGCATGTGACTGAGAGCTTTGGTGATATACTGTGCTTGGGAAGACCTGTCAAGCCCAGCGAGATTGTAGTCATGGCTGATGCCAGTGTTATGTAACTGGCACCCATGCCAGTGGCACATAAAAAGAACCTGCTACACTCTTGGAGTGGTTGACATTAGGAAGAGTATCCAGCCATAGAAACCATGCCAAATCGAACTTGGTGCAGCTCCCCAGCTTACCAATCTTCAGTCAAACCATGCCAGCATGGAAAATGGATGTTAAATGATGATGATGATGATGATATATACAAGGTGCAGTGAATATATTGCCCTCTAAATTACGCAAAAATGAAAATAACACTGACATCTCATTTTAACATATGTTTATCAAAATTACATAAAAATATCTTGAAATACTGAAGAGTAAATTTATTCTATAGAATTGCCATTGACTTCAACTAAGGCCTCCAGATGACTTCAGAATCTCCTGCAACTCTTCTTGATGGTCACCTTGTTTAAGTTGGTGAATGCTGCCATGATCTTTGCCTTTTGTTCATCTTTGGAGTTACAAGGAGTTTTGTTGGTCTCTCGCTCAGCTGCACCCCACACATAATAAAGGGGATTGCAGTCTGGGGAGTTAGACAGCCAGATGTTAGGGGTGATTGTCTGACAGCCATGACTAGGTTCTCTTGCTTGTGTGGAATGGTGCAGAGTCCTGTTGCCAGACATAGGGTCTTCCAGCAGCCACCCTCTTGATCCAAGGCAGCACTACCTCCTCCAGGCACTTGATGTGGGCCTCCATGTTGAGTCTGAGGCAATGTGGGAAGTTGAATGGAAGCAGAACGTCGCCATCACTAGTGATCACTCGAAACACCATGATGTTGACTGGTTGTTTGATTTTTATCTCTCTCAGTACATGTTTCGGGAACAAGGCAAGCCAACAGTTGTTCTGTGTGTTCACCATCTGTTTGTATCGGCGTTTCCAGTGCAAATGCCAAGCAGTACAGAATATCATTTCCAAATTTCTGGCAGAGTGAATTGCATCATGGTGCAATTCACAAACGGTGCCCAACTGCCCCTACTATACTGTGTAGTTGACAAAATTGAAGACAAACAATGCGCATGCATGAAATTAAAAGTATAAATTGGTGACAATTTACCCATCACGTCCTGTATATACATACATTAATACTTGTTTTTATGTAAAGTTATAATAAAAACAATTGAAATTGAAGAATTACTCAATATTTTTTGTTGAATACAAATTTATTATTCCTTAATTAGAATACTACTGACAGTGACGTTGAAGTTTTAGCCAGCTAAGCTGTCTTTTATACATATGGCCATACAAGTTCTATACACATGCCCAAATAATGCAGTCTTTTCTTTTGTACACAACATCAGATTCCTATGTTCCAATTTTCTCTCAGTTTATTTGCACTCTTTCATTCATGCACACTAGTATCATACATCCAGTGGGATATGCTCACTTTAGTTTGTTTTTAGTTACTGGTTTTAGAATTTAAGTTTATTTTCTTAACTTTAATAAATATGAACAGCACCGTCTGAGCGTGATCATTGCCAGAGCAGCTGTCTGGCTTCCATGTTAGTGGCACGTAAATAGCACCATGTGAGCGTGATCATTACCAGCGTCGCCTTACTGGCACTTGTGCCGGTGGCACGTTAGAAAATCATTTGAGCAAGGTCGTTGCCAGTACCACTGGACTGGCTCCTGTGCAGGTGGCACGTAAAAAACACCATTTTGAGCGTGGCCGTTGCCTGTACCGCGTGACTGTCCCTCGTGCCAATGGCACGTAAGAGCACCCACTACACTCTCGGAGTGGTTGGCGTTAGGAAGGATATCCAGCTGTAAAAACTCTGCCAGATCAGATTGGAGCCTGGTGCAGCCATCCGGTTCACCAGTCCTCAGTCAAATCTTCCGACCCATGCTAGCATGACAAGCGGATGTTAGACGATGATGATGATGTACTATTTAGTTTTCTTGGTGGATGGTTTAGTAAAAGACAGTAGTTACTTTATGAGGTCCTTTAAAAATTTGGCACCTCAGACATGTGCTCTACCTATCTCCAGCCTAGTTCTTCACTGATTACGTATAATCTTACCCAATTAAAATTTCTTAGTTCACTACATTAATGTTAGTACCAACCAATGCAACTATTTGTAATATTTACTGATGGTCAGCTGTGGTTTTTACTTCTACACCAAGATATTTGACACATTTATTATTGGTTTCTTACTTGCTGATATTAATCTCTCATATATATAAGTGAGGAAAATAAAGTTACGTAACATTTATGTCTTTTTCAAGAACATTAATAACCAGAATTTATAAGTGTTTCACTGATTTTGCTCATCATCTCTAGTCGTCACAATTCAATAGTATCTTCAATTTCCCTATGAAGTTTCACATTTATTTCAGCACATTTTGCTTCTCTAACTTCTTGTCATCCCAAATCTTCATATATTTTAGCAACAGAATATTTTTTCTTCTATATACTTTTAGCATACCCACTGTAACTGTCAAGTTATAAACCTAGGAGCAGGATATGACACAACTTTTTGGCAATTTAAAGACCGGAATCTGATCCCCAAATCTTATATTGAAGTGGATTTCCAGAGTGTGACTGCAAAGAAATGCCATTACATCAAATCTCGAAAACGTCTTCTCCAAAGTTTGACTTCTGAAGGCATGTGAGCATATTCTATATTATCATTTAATCTTAATTATAATAATTTTGTCATCAACACCACTACCATCAATGTCTAAAATATAAATCAAATGTAATTTTCTTCATTAGAGAGTATCAATTTGGCAGAAATCACAGATTGTTTGACCAAACAATGTTTTAATATTTGATTTCTAGCCATCTACTTCTGTATTTAATTCCTGCCAAAGTTGACTTTCCTTTAACTCTCTTGAGATCAATAAAATTATTGTACCTATCATTTCTGTTATTGTCGCTTTTTTACCATTAGTGCCAGCTCACACCATTTTGCTCTCATTTTCTAAATGTCTATGAACTTCTTGCAGAATGAACTCCCAACAAAAACCATGCCAGCCCACTTTAATTGTCTTGCAGTGTGCCTGCCAGCCTCGATTTCTGCACTGCTCTACCATCTCCTGGTATTCTGCAAGCTTCCTCTCATGAGCCCCCCTGTATGAGTTCCTCCCTAAGCATAGTCAGTTCCCTCATCATCATTTGTGAGGTGGAGTTTGAGGTCACTATATCTGGTCTGAGTGTTGATGGAATTATATGATCTGAGAACTTAACTCTTCCATGAGATCTACTCTCAGCTGTCTGGCTGGGGCTATGCAAAGTATGTTGATCATTGAAGTTTCCATGCACTGGATTTTTCTTCAGCTCTCAGAAAATTGATAGTGTCTTTTCTTGGATGATATTTACTGCACTGAATGACTGTCAGTATCATCTCTGCAACTGCCCTGAGCACCTGAATATGGGATGAATATAAAAATTAAGAAATACTATGGCACTAAAAAATACTAAATAATAGATCAAAAAAATAACCTCCATTTATACTTATTATTAGATAAGAGGTGAGCATTGTATGCATTATCATCATCACTAAACCACTTTATAATGCTTTTAATGACAACCTGTCTCATTATATTTCTCATTGATTAATTCTCTCTAAAATGATCAACAGATTATGGCATACTCTGGAAAATGTTTCAAAATATGAGAAATTTGAAAATAATTTACTTTTAATCATTGTTTGCATAAATTTTCATCTTCTTTTAGTCAAATTTTCTCTCATTTTGGCCTCAGAATTTCATTTTTGCTCCCAGGTGTTTTAGTTAATTGATGACAGATAGTTCATTATGAAAAGCAAAATTTCTCTAAGCTCATAGATACTTGCTTTTGTCGCTGCTTACTTCATCATATAAAGATGGTGGCAGTGGCAGCAGAGGTGGTGGTGGTGATGGTGGTTGTTTTTTGTTTTGTTTTTCACACATTTTTCAGTGCTATTTCATATTTGGGTAGTAGTAGTGATGTTGATGTTGCTGTTGTATAAATAAAAGCTCTTCATTTAATTTCAGATGGTGAAATCAAATTTGATAATTATGATCTTCATAGTGATATTTATCATTTAATTGGTGCTGACCTTCGGAATGTGAATGAGTTAGAAGCCAAACTGAAGTCTTGTAATGTTGACTACGCGTTACCAACTGTATTTGTTACTGAGTGTGTTCTTGTATATATGGAGACTAACCATTCAAATTCTTTGATCAAATGGATTGCTGACAACTTCCAAACTGCCTTTTTCGTTAACTATGAACAGGTAAAACATTTGAGTGAAATCCCTCTTTAATTAATATTATCAAATTAAAAAGGAATCAGATTTCAAACACTAATTTGTTGTTGTTGATATTTCATCTTCTCTAATAATTAATGTATTATTATGTACCTGACTCGATGATTCGGTGATGCATTTAGTCTTTATTCTGAAAATTTGTAGCCACCATGTAGCTAATTATATGCTATAATATAAGCTTATTTTCTCTCATACATGTTATTTACTAAATCTTACAACTGATTTAGCTATAATTTCGTATGTACATCAGTGCTAACACACTAAATACATTGAGCTAAATCAATAGCTTAACAATTAATTCTGGTCAAGCAAGATATGAGAGACAATCCCAAAAGTTAAAATAATTTAAAATGGAATGCATTCAAGAGTGATTTTGATCTTTAATGTAATACTTAACTAATTTTTCTCAAAACACTTCCATAATTCTATATGATGACAATTAACCAGAGATTTGTCTGGTAATCAATTCAATTAGAGGCACAGTTTTTTGAGTCAAGAAAGTTTAGTTTGGCAGCTAAAAGGCTAATAGTTTGTATCCGATCACCAGTACTGTGTTGTGGCATTGATCTAGGCTCTTTAATTTCATTGCTCAGTCCACCTAACTGTAAACAGATACCACAAGAATGTACAGTGTAGTATATAATTATTAAGGTTTTTGATAGAATATGAATGATTTCAAATTTTATGATTCTAAGAATGTTGACTTTTCCCTTCACCCTTTCAGGGTCAATGAAATATGTACCAGTCAAGTACTGGGGGGCAATATAATTGACTACCCCCTCCCCCAACATTTCAGGCCTTGTGCCTATAGTTGAAAGAATTACAGTGCATACTCACTTCTCTGGAGACAGTAACCAGTGATTCATAATTTAATGTCTATGAAAACAGTTAAATAATTTATAATTTCTAGAAACATTTCATTAATCTAGCTGCCAATGTTGATTAAAATGAATTAGTCCCGGAGTGATATAATTCAATAATATACAATGTATACTTACATTTTTCATTCTACTTTTAGGTTCATATGAATGATAAATTTGGTCAGATTATGATCTGTAATCTGAAAGCTCGTCAATGTGATTTACCTGGTGTAAGTGCTTGTACAGATTTCCAGTCCCAAACTCAAAGGTAACTTTTCAACTTTTTTATTGTTTTATCAGAGAAGGAAAATAGCTTCCATGAATTTTGCAGGCCTTCCTGCAGTAGTTAGTTCACTGTGGTTGATGGTCAACTTCAACAGCTCTAGGTTAATGTCTTCTGTGAAAAACTTAAACAGGGAGAGAATTCCACAAGGCTGTAAATTTGGAGATAGATGAATGGGTAAAATGTTTATTGAACTACCAGTATAAGGGTTATGAGTTCAGTTCTGTATTTTGTTGTGTTTCTGGGAAGAACATTTTATACTAAATTACACCATCTGACCAGACTGGTAGGAATAAATATTAGATCATCTAGAAATATTTGTGGTAGACTGGTGTCCTGTCCAGAAGAAGATTTATTTCTCATCTATTTCCTAGGACATTTGAGTTTAATAGACATATACTGTACTTATGAGCCTTGGCTAGCATGTTCATAAAAAAGTTATTTGTTTCATTGACAAACTTTCTATTAAGTTGTAGCATTACTCTGTCTTTTCTATCAATATTGTAATTTACTTATTCTTCAAATCATGGTTGTTGTACTCCAGCTTCATTTAATCTAACCCACTGCAATAACTTTGCTGTTCTTAGTCTCTCATACTCTGCCTCTTTTTTGCAAAACCACACATATATATTGGCCTAACATGCAGTTTTCCAAGCTCTATATTAACAAAAAATAATCTGTAGGTGCAGGAGTGGCTGTGTGGTAAGAAGCTTGCTTACCAACCACATGGTTCCGGGTTCAGTCCCACTGCGTGTCACCCTGGGCAAGTGTCTTCTACTATAGCCTTGTGAGTGGACTTGGTAGATGGAAACTGAAAGAAGCCTGTTGTATATATATATATACATGTGTGTGTATGTATTTGTGTGTCTGTGTTTCTCCCCCCACCATCACTTAACAACTAGTGTTGGCATGTTTATGTCCCAATAACTTAGCAGTTTGGCCTTAGAGACCGATAGAATAAGTACTAGGCTTACAAAGAATAAGTTCTGGGGTTGATTTGTTCAACTAAAGGCAGTGCTCCAGCATGGCCGCAGTCAAATTACTGAAAGAAATAAAAGAATAAAAGAATTGTTTCTCATTTTTCTGATCTTCCTTGTACAGATAAAAGCGAGTACTAAAAAAATCTGGTTGAAGTTAGTACAAAAAGACAAGCATTTTTAAGTCTATTCTGACTAACCTATACACTTTTTATCTTTTGTACTACAACGGCAATTTCGCTTAAATGAATGGATCCTTTTTGTCCAAAACTGCATTAATTTCAAATGTTGTGTTTAGCACTGTACACTAAGGAAGCATTCATCAATTATACAATGTCTCATAGTTCACAGCAATGTATTGTACTTTTGTTTGGAGCCCTATTTATAATACAACATTTAAAAGTATATATCTCTGCCAATGGCACAGTGCCACTGGCTCAATAAAAATCAAGAAGCAATTAGCTAGTAGACTGACAATTCAACCACTTTGTATGACAAAACAAGACATTAAGAATTCATATTAATAAATCATTAATCATTTATTAACAATGGATATAATTTTTTTTACATTACATTCTATCTCATGTTTTCTTTCAGTTTTAATGTTTTTCAACTCTGTATTGTTGTCCTTCAGTAACAGAAAAAAAAGTTCAGTCTGTATTAAAATATGAGATAATATAACCTGCTTAAAATGTGCTAATATCTCATTCTTCTGCCAAATTCATTCTCTCTCTCTCTCCTTCTTCTTCTTCTTCATCATCATCTTATTATTATTATTATTATTATTATTATTATTATTATTATTATTATTAGCAGAATTAAATTTGATAACTAACACAATGACTTGGTTGATTTGTTTGTGTCAAGGCAACGCTAGGCTTATATGCAGACAAGTGTTTATAGACTTATGCTTGGCAGTGGCTACATGTGCTTCTAGAGAAGCCAAATGAAAAACGTTTGAAAAATGCTTCATAAATCTTCATTATTTCATTATACCACTGATTGAACAGATATTCAGGATGTTAATAGTTTTTTTTCTCTTGAGAATCTTATCAAGGTTTCTACATAAATCTTGTTACATAATAAAGTCAGTAATGATGGTTCATTATTTATAAAGATTTTTAGCTAAAAAGTTGTAGGTTTTGCAGTAATTTACCGTAGACCTTAAATCTTCTCTGCAATTTAAGACAAGATATACTTTTTTACTCTTTTACTTGTTTCAGACATTTGGCTGCGGCCATGCTGGAGCACTGCCTTTAGTCGAGCAAATCGACCCTGAGATTTATTCTTTGTAAGCCTAGTACTTATTCTATCAGTATCTTTTGCCGAACTGCTAAGTGACTGGGACATAAACACACCAGCATTGGTTGTCAAGCAATGCTAGGGGAACAAACACAGACACACAAACACACACACACATATACATATATACGGCGGGCTTCTTTCAGTTTCCGTCTACCAAATCCACTCACAAGGCTTTGGTCAGCCCGAGGCTATAGTAGAAGACACATGCCCAAGATGCCACGCAGGGGGACTGAACCCGGAACCATGTGGCTGGTAAGCAAGCTACTTACCACACAGCCACTCCTGCGCCTATATTCACGCAGCCACTCCTGCGATATATTCACATTTGCTTGACAGCTGATCCGTAAAATAGTTCATTGATTTTATTAACTGTCCCAGAGAACAATATTAGTTCAGCTCTGATTGTGGCACATTGTTGTTTTTATTGAAATGCTATATAAATATGTTTTTAAAAGCTTAGATGTATTCTCTTTCTGTGATGATCTTGGTTTGTATAAAGATGTTTCATACAGTTTCTGTGATAACTTCATGTTTCATAAGATTGAAGTATCTCATGGGCATTCTTGAGCAACAGCTGATGTTTTCTACACTAGTATGAAATAAGCAATATTTTCTGTTAGAGTGGTGGAGTCTGAAAGTATATTTATCTTTTATACGTGTATGTGCATGTGAAGGTATATATCTATGTAAAAAAAAATCTGTTGTGATAAGTGACATCATCATCATCATCGTTTAACGTCCGCTTTCCATGCTAGCATGGGTTGGATGATTTGACTGAGGACTGGTGAACCAGATGGCTACACCAGGCTCCAATCTGATTTGGCAGAGTTTCTACAGCTGGATGCCCTTCCTAACGCCAACCACTCCGAGAGTGTAGTGGGTGCTTTTATGTGCCACCGGCATGAAGGCCAGTCAGGCGGTACTGGCAACAACCTCGCTCAAATGTCTTTTCACATGCCACCGGCACAAGTGCCAGGAAGGTGACGCTGGTAGAAATCATGCTCAAATGGTGCTTTTTATGTGCCACTAGCATGGAAGCCAGACAGCTGCTCTGGCAACGATCATGCTCGGATGGTGCTCTTAGCGCTCCACTGGTACAGGTGCCATTACGATTTCGCTTTCACACACAAATACTCCATGTCTCTCTGTCACACTCTAATCTTTTATCGTCTGACACAAGATTACCTCCTCCAATACCCCTTCCCCTCTCAAAGGGTCTTTGTCCTGCAAGTTATGTAAAAAGCACTCAATCCACTCTGCTGGGTGATTGGTGTTAGAAAGGACATCCAGCCATAAAAACCATGCCACAACTGACACAGAAGTTTGGTGCAGTCTTCTGCCTGTCCAGCTTCTGTCAAACCATCCAACCCATGCCAACATGGAAGGCGGATGTTAAACAATCCTGATTATGATGACTCACAGATAAAAACGAGAATGCTTACACAAGCATTATTTTTATAAAGTCATATATCATCATCATCATCATCATTTAACATTCCTTTTTCCATACTGGCATGGGTTGGAGAGTTTGACAGGAACCAAATAGCCTGAGAGCTGTACCACAGAGCTTCAATGTCTGCTTTTCATGATTCCTATGGCTGGATGCCCTTTCTAATGCAAACTTCTTTAAAGAGTGTACTGAGTGCTTTTTTTCATGGCACCAGCATTAGTGAGTTGATGAAGTACTTACAAGACAAGACCCCTCAACAGAGTGGACTATACTTTTGAAGAATGTAAAAGTATGAAAGAAGGACAGGAGTTTGTGTTTTGCTGAAGAGGCGAAAATATGCCTTTCCCGGTTGGATAGAGGGTTAATGAAGATATATCCTAAAGCAGGCGTGGCCAGCTTGAATTATATTGCAGGCCACTTTAATCACAGAAAGTTTTCTGAGGGCTGCTTGTATACTTCATGCACTAATAATCAAATAACAGAATCAAGAATTTTTCAAACTTTTCATTTGTTTAAAATTATAAAATTGTAAGCTATTGCTTTCTTGCTACTTATAAATGTTTAATTTATTTTGAAACAAATGTTTTACACAAGCAATTTTATTTTGAAGTTAAATACTATACTTCAAGAAAGTATCATGCAGGCCTCAAGATAAAAGCCTCAGGTTGGCCAGTATATGAGTGAAAGAATAAGGAAAAAGGAACAAAAAAAGGTGATTGTAGACAAGTGTTAGCATGTGAAAAGAGCATGGTGGATGATTAGAGATAGGGATTGAGGTGGACACTGAGTATCAGTCTGGAAGAGGGGAAATAATAGAAAGGAAATAGGAGTGGGTTGGGGAGGGGGAAGTGATACGGGACAGTAGTAGGGATATAATGTGAAGTGTAAGGAGATAAATGATATTATTTATAGCATCTGAGTGAGAAGTATTGCAGCTAGAAGATTGATGGAAGGATGGGTATTAAAAAATAATTTGTTGGGGAAGGCTTCACAAAATCTCTTTTGTGCTTAACCACACAGACATTTTTGCACCTATAGACGATATAGTTTGTTATCAAAAAACAAAAAGAAAAAAAGGACCAAAGGCCTATCTTGAGCCATGGACTCATAACACTGGTTTCCCAGATTCCGTAGTGTGTAAATTCTTCCACTGGATAAGACACCAGCCCTCCATCAGTTTTACCCTTTTTTTCCAGCTGAGTACAGTGTGCAATGAAGTTTTTTGCTCAAGAATACAATGCATTACCTGGTCTTGAAATTCATTAACAGGAATTGAAACCTCAATCTTAAGATCATGAGTGCAACACCCTAACTGCTATGCCTCCACCTAGTTTGTTATAAGGTTCTACAATACTTGTTTCCTCAATAATTCTTGTGTCTTTTGCAAGAATTCAAACAGGGTTCAGTAATTAAGTTTCTGGTAAACTGTGTAATCCAGTTTTGCTTCTTGATTGTAATTAATAGCATTTCACTTACATCAGCAATAGCCTTGGGAGAAAAGCATGAACATCTCACAATTAATTTGCCATTTCCTATCAAACTATGGAGGAAATTGTTATTTCTTTTCTTGTGTTATTCACCAGGCACTGATTGTAATTAAACAGTTAATTTACTAATTATAATCTCTTGGTTTAGATTCCTGACAAATGGCTGGGAAGTTGCTGACATGATAGAAATGACTCATGTTTATGCTAGTTTACCACAAGCGGATGTTCAGAGGTAAGTTTACCTGTCTCTTTCATTGTCGTTAGCTGGAGGTGACATTTGTATCTCAAATATTGTCGGCTGTTGTCTGTTGGTTAATTAATATATTTTAGGACTTTCAACTGAATGCTCTTGCAAGGAGATTAACACTGCTAGCTTTATCGGCTGATATTTCACTACCTTAAAAGGGATTCTTTTCAGAGTTAAATAAATGAACATTATTGCATACTTGATATAACACCCGCGCACGCACGCACACACACACACACACACACTCTCACTCACTCACTCACTCACTCACACACACACACACACACACACACACACTCACACAGATGCTCATGCACATGCACCATACATTCACACATACTTGCAGACACACACACTCACGCATACACAGACACACACACACACACACACACAACAGAATAATTGCAACAAAATCATTTGACTATCAAGAATTACAAGATTAAGACTATTAATGCATGTTACTTGAAAAAATCAATAATAAAACAAAGAGTAATAACAGTTCAGTGTTGAAAAATTTATTAAAATTTGTAACCATATATTTGTTTTACATAGTTCACAGATGCGATCCATATATTCTCCATATAGAAGATTCTTAGTAGTGCTCAAAAGATTCAAACTTAGTCTCCAAAGTCTTTACAGGGGATAATCCACAGGGTAAAGAAAGGCTATAAAAGGGATTAGGTTGAGCAGGTGTAGAAGCAAATGTGGGGATATACAAATTAGATACATCAGTACATAAAGTGTATTACATGCCTCAAATACAAAATATGTATATATGTATACATATAAAAAAGGGTCCAACTCACACAGTTTATTTTGTGTTTGATTTATGTAATATTCTTTATGTATTGATATGTCTAATTTGCTTATCCCCACATTTGCTTCTCTATTTGTTTTATGGGGATAAAGATGGAAAAGGGTTCCACACCTTAAAGCTAGATATTTTAAGATATAATGCTCTGTTTTTTTTTTTTATCTTTTTTACCGCTGAATGTATGTGATTATTTCATAGTAACATTTGCTCCTTTTAAAAAATTTATTTTCGAGAGGTCATGCTTCACCACCTCATCTCATGTCTTCCTGGGTCTACCTCTTCCACAGGTTCCTTCCACTGTTAGAGTGTGACACTTCTTCACACAGCTGTCCTCATCCATACGCAACACATGACCATACCAGTGCAGTTATCTCTCTTGCACACCACATCTGATGCTTCTTATGTCCAACTTTTCTCTTGGGGCACTTACACTCTGTCGTGTATGCACACTGACATTACACATCCAGCAGAGCATACTAGCTTCATTTCTTTCAAGCCTGTGCATGTCCTCAGCAGTCACAGCCCACGTTTTACTGCTGTGTAGCATGGCTGTTCACACACATGCATCATATAGTCTAACTTTCAGTCTGAGTGAGAGTACTTTTGTTACCAGCTGAAGTAGGAGCCCCATGAACTTTACCTAGGCTATTTTTATTCTAGCAGCTACTGTCTCAGAGCATCCACCCCTGCTACTGACTTGGTCACCTAGGTAACAGAAGCTATCAACTACTTCTAGTTTTTTTCCCCTGGCTGACTTGGTTTATTCCTTTTGCCCAATTTGCATTGTTGTTCATACCAAAATTTGCTAAATCATTGCAGCTATGGTTGTCATCATTGAAATGCAGCTCTACTAGTAAATTTGTGTTGATAATCAATAACAACCCAAAGCTTATCGTTTATGCAGTTTTTTTTTTCACCGTCCTGGAAAGCACAACATTCGTTCTATTTTTTGGACTGCCATGTTGGCTTGGCAATAACTATTAATATCCAGTACTCTAAAACCGCAATAAATGTTCATATAGCACCAGGAGAGAAGACAAAGAGACAAAATAAACTAGCAAAAATTACTGGATAATTCCAGATCCCAGATTTCTAGCTCTGCATAAAAAATGCTTTGCCTCATCAGTGGAATATACACAGAAAAGCACATAAATACAAATATATATATATATATACAACATACGGTATACTTTTTAGGCAGGCAAAATTAAACTGGTCATGTGCATACGTGCATATATATGTATGTATACATTCATAAGAACCGGCAAAAATTGAATTTAGTGTAATACCTCTAAACTAAAATACACACTGTAAAATTATGAAAAATATGGTGAATATGTAGTGTTTGGCTAGATAGTAACGCAAAGTCACTCTCTCTTCTATATATTTACATATATAGCTAGTGATGATGATGAAGCAAGTTTCATATGACGAAGTGAAGAGAACTCAATACACTAATACAGAGTTAATTTATATATTTTTATAATTATAGGATACAGTCAGTTCATGTTACTAATAGTTTCAAAATCACTCAAAAGCACTGAAAGTGGTTGAGCTCATTATCATCAGACTTGGCTGTCTTGTACATTTGCTTTGCCCAGTGGGTGAACTGCTTTGGGCAGTAAAGGTAAAATTCAAAACTATTTTAGCACTTTCTAAGACACTCTGCTTAAAGACTGAAACATATCTGTAACTCTTGCAGATTGTATATTCCATCAGATAAATCAAAGAACTTCTTTGGTGTTGATAAATCTATGTACATACAACTCCTTTCCAGCAACATCATTAAACATATAAGAAACCTAATTCTAATACACATAGTTAAATTAATGAAGGAGCCACACTTAACCTCAGTTTTAAGACAGATGGTCAGATATACTGCTTAGTTGCCAACTGCATTACTTCAGAAGATCATTAACTGATGCTAAATGCAGACTTATTAATCTTACTTAGAGCAACCCAGATAAGGATAGTAAGTATATATGATATTTGGTCTTTTATATCATTATACATGCTTCTAACCTCCCACCCTGGAATAATGTTTCTTCTGTGATTAACAGGTTTGTTAACTTACCTATCAAGCACTGTGGTAAATTCACACAATTTTTCTTAATGAAGGCATTAGAACTTTATTGGTATATTTATTTCAAATTATATCCTAATTTGGTCTTAGAATCACTAACTGCTAATGTTAGTGTAGTTAATTTCTGAGACATTAATCCTAACTTAGTTTCTGGTATTTACAGTCCTTTTTAAAACACCTAAGACAATTATATGGTATATCCATAAAGGTTCTAATCACCCTCACCATACTAAGGAATTTGGTTGGTAAAATCAATAAAAGGATTTCTAGTGTATCTTCCAATGAAGAAGCATTTAACTGCACTGCACTGCAGAATTTTATGAGGCTTTAAGTAGGAGTGTCTTCACAAATAAAATTCAGTGGATACCCAGACAGAGCTCTTCTAATTCTGATAATACTAAAAAAAAATGGTCTTATGTTATAATCTACCATTTATTTTGAATCCTCTAATATTGCCTTTACTGTCCTAAACATTTTCCTTTTAGCCATAAGTTTCATAAAATCTTTCATAAGTGAGTCTCGAGTTGTACTGATATTTTCACCTCTTCTTTAGTTAGAATCAATGTACTCACATAAGATTCACCTCTACGATGCAATTGCCCTACCAGCAATTCCAGTCCTTCAAAGAGTAAATGTCTTCAAAAGAGTGTTATATACTGTGCTAAGCTCTCAATCATTGGTTGTCTAAGAAGTTTATTAGGCCTTATGCAGAATACTTTCAACCCAAGTATAATCAGCATAAATCTTCATTCAAGTATGAAGACAAAAAAAAAGAACAACACTATCCAAGTACTTCTGGAATTTCAAGGACAATAGTTTTCATAATTACAGTATCAACTGGAACTGGTCAGTTATCAAATCTGCACCTGCATATATCAACAGCTTTGAATGTTATTCCTTCTATAGAAGAAATACAGAAATAGAACATCCTGATGCAACAATTACATCTACAAAATTAGAATTGGTCTTTTCGTATCCTCATCAAAAGAAATTTATACTATTTACTTTTGTGCTGTCCATTGAATAATGTTGCGTACCCTTGTAAGATTTCACAACACATCTTTTTGCACTTATGAAACTGCCTTGATCATTTATATTCACTAGTTCTTTTTATTTTTTAATTTATTGTATTTCACCCTGTTTTACTTCTTGTCTTTTTAATTCAACACCTTTTGATGCTCTCTTTCACTCAACTTCCAACATATATTATAGACGTGATACACATATTTTTGCAGATATCTTCAAGTTTACTATAGACCTTTCACCAAACTGTCAGCACACTTCTTTTAAACCCAATTTATATAATCTATTTATATCTGTTCCCACCCTCACTGAACAATTTGCACAGATGATAACTCTTACTAGATCCATACTGAATTTTCCACTCTTCTTATTATGTATTTACATATATTTCATCTTCTTATACATTGTTGTTATGTAACATGCCCTTTAATTTTTGCTTACATTCACATGTTTATGTTTGTACATCCTTATGTGCCTGTGTGTGTGTGTGTGTGTGTGTGTTTAAGCATGTATCTATGTTTACATGTACTTGTGTACATATAGAGCAATATAGGTACCTGCAACTGTTATTATACATTGTGTATGTCTAGATGTATTCATAGGTATAAATTTCTGGATATACTTGTGTAGGGGTCGCCTGACTGGCCTTCATGCGGGTGACACGTAAAAGCACCCACTACACTCTCTGAGTCGTTGGCGTTAGGAAGGGCATCCATCTGTAGAAACTCTGCCAAATCAGATTGGAGCCTGGTGTAGCCATCCAGTTTCACCAGTCCTCAGTCAAATCGTCCAACCCATGCTAGCATGGAAGGCGGATGTTAAACGATGATGATGATGATGATGATATGCACACATACTTATATGTGTCCATACATATATACACATGTATTTACAAGGTGTTCAGGCTAAATTTGATGAATTTCATGTCGCCTTTTTTCAGGAACGGCTTGATGTGTTGGTGAAAAGTAAGAGGCATTAATCAGTATAAAGATAAAATTGTAGTTGAGAAAAAGTTAGCTGACAGGGACAGGAAGCCAACTGAATATTGGAAGAGAGTTACCTGTAACATGATGATTCGCAATGAGTATTAAAATGCTGACCTTCATAACTGCTGCTCAATGCTTTGTGAACATTGTAAGGGTTGTGACATGAACAGCCGTAACAGACTATGAAACCATGGCCAGCAGGAAGGAACACTGCAGGCATTTTAACTACATCTGCATGCCGGAATTCCACACCTTTGAACAGGGCCTTAGGCTCAATTCTGACTGCTATGTGAAACTGCTGGAGAGGGTTGCTGCTGAAAGCTATATGTGTGGCAGTAGGATTCACTTTCTTGCTATTCCTCTGGAAAGAGTCAGAAGTAGTTGTTGGAGAATTTTTATAACTTCACCAGCCCCGTTTCTGGGCTCCTAATTTTCCCAATTGTAATCCCATGGATTACTATGTGTAGGGTGCAGTTGAGAAAGACACCAACCACTCTACCTGCAACACCAAGACTAAGCTGGTGGCCAAGATCAAGGAGCTGTTTGAGGATCTTCCCACAAACACAGTCACAAATGCATCTACTAGGTTTTGGAGCTGTCTTGTGGTTGTGGTGGAAGCTGAGGGTGGCTACGTGGAGTAAACTATTATCTCACAACTATAATCTGGTTAATATTTTTTGACATTTTAAGATGTTTTTGTTTTTGAATGGGATATTGTGTTTTCTTTTTCTTTTATGCAAATTGATAAATTTAGCCTAACACCCTATATGGCTGTGTGTGTATACATACATATGTGTGTAAGTATACATGTGTGTATCTGTATACACATACACAATATTCTTTGTGTACATATGTGCATAAGGAATATAACATTTGAGCACATTTTTATATTCTTGTGTACCAACATATATGCTGCATTCTTTGTGTGGATGCAATTGCATAAAAACTATATGTACTTGTGAATATGTGTGTGTGTATTCATATATGTATGAATGTATGTATAAATATGCATGTGAGTGGATATATGAGCTTTATACTCTCTTATTTACAAATATGTATGCATCTTTGTATGTCTGTGGAGACAGTATAGCTAAATGGTTAAAAAGTTCATTTCACATTCAATTGTCAAATATGCACACTTCATTTGGTCAAATTCTAACCCTATATCAGCAGAAAATGTCACTAAAACCAGCTATTTCTCAGTATTATAAATATTTCTAGTGTAGATCTCTAAATTGTCTTCAAAGAAATTAAAGTTATATTGGTATCTCTTGTTGTAGACTCTAACATACATCCACTAGATATTTCTAAAAGAAATGACAGTAGATTTAGTGCCAAAAATAAACAGAACTGACAACTTTCTTTGGAATATGTTTGTTTTTCCTGAAGATTTTTGAAAGTTTTTTTTTTCACTCGCAGAATTTAAGCTGGTTACTAATAAAATGACAAAGATCTTTTTATATACGAGACGCATTTTGGCTTTATTTTTTCCTATCAAAACTAGTGCTACATGGGCAAAATCCTTTGAGTGAGACATGATAGCACTCTTCCTCTGCATGTATGACAAAATGCTTAGAGTACAGATGTATAGCAGACTCATCAGATTTTCGTCTCCACTCAAGATAACCAGACACATTGAGCAGAGACCATGAACATATGTCTTATTTCCAGTGGTGATGGTTTTCACAGTCTAGCATGTCCATATGAAGTTGCTTCTGCTGCTCCACTAGCACCTTGTGGTCGAATTTCGCTGACACGCTCTGCATGCACAAATCCTCCATTAAAATGGAATGCACTGATCTTGTGCATATTCCCACTTTGTGAGAATTGTCACATGATGGTTTTCCATGACTATTCACTGAACCTTCTCAGATGGCTCCTTGTTTTGGCTTGTGGACGGCCTGCTTGAGTGCAACCATGTTTGAAGCAGTTGTACCACGCGTTGATCTGAGTTTTTCCCATGGTATCATCACCAAAAGCTTGCTGAATCTTCTGGATGGTCTTGACCAAACTTGATGCAATATCTCTGATCAATGCGTTTGGTGAAAATGAAAATCCAACAAACGTGAACTACACATCTGTACTCTAGGTGTAACAGCCAGGAAATGATGAAAACTACCAGCATGAAAATTTTCATGCATACACAAGAAGGTTGATGTTACCTTTTGTCCATGCAGCATTAGTTTTGATGGGAAAAAATAAAAGTTAGATACTTTTTGAATGTTCCTCATATATATGCAGTTAGTTGTATACCTTTTTGATGATATTATTTTCTGTTTTGTTTTTATTACAGGATTGAGAAAGTGGAATTTCTCGACGAGCATGAACTGTTACAGCAGCTGCTATCTCATTATTGTATCACTTATGCGTACAAAGATCCCAACAAGATTGGCCTTTGCAATGTGAATTTCTCTCCTTGAATGCTGACTCACCATTACAAGCAATACAGAAAGGGCTGCAGTTTGGAATTTGAGTTTCTTTTCGAGTGTTTTTTTTTTTTCTGTGATTTTTTTTTTTTTTCAATTTTGGAAGATTCTTTTGTACCATTAAGAATTTGTTCTTCCCCACAAAGTTGAATTATTATATAAATACTTACATAATGAAAATAACAATTAAAATTTATTATGTAAGTATATACTTACACACACATCTGTATATTTTTCGTCATATTATATAATATAATATATTAATGTATGTGATATTGTTGATGTGTGTTGTACTTTTACATGAAATATACATCAGTTCTGAAATGATGATGTCTGGAAATTTTAGCAAGCCTATTTATGAAAACTAAATTTTTACATTTATTTGGATTTTAAAAATTTATTTTATCTTAATATGATTTAAAAATCCAAAAGACTGTTATGAATGAATTAAATTTTTATTATAATTATAGTATATTATGCTAATGAGAATATTTTTTTCAGAATATTTTCCACTGATGTCTGTACTTTCTTTTTCTCTTTGATATTTAAAATTAAAACTATCTGATGTTGATCTGCAAAGATGGTTAAATTCTTCTGAATAGCTTTATTTCAGTTTTGCTTTTTTTTTTTTGTGTGTTTGTGTATGTGTGTATGATTATTTGTTTTTGTTTTTGTTTTTGATTTTTCTTTATTTGTTTCAAAAGTATTATTTTTTTTTTCTTCTCTGTTAAAGAATTAACAATGACTGTTGAATGTGTGCCAACTAAGATTCATTTCTGTCCAAAGACACAGGCAAGACTACAATCAGAACTGGTGTAGAGAGAAAATGTCTCCTATTTATGGAGAAAGTTTTATCAACTAGAAATATAGTTCATGAAACTAATGTTGTCATTGTTTTTTCATGAATAAAATCACTTGCAAGTGTTTGTCTTTCCTATCATTTTCTTTTCAAACTATTTCTTATCATCATCCTCACCATCATTTTTGTTTTAACATTTCCTTTTTCTATGCTTGCATGACTCAGATGCAATTTGTTGAAGTGGATTTTTTTACAACTGAATGCTCTTCCAATCACCAACCTCCATCTGATACAAACACACACATATGTGCTCACACACACACACCAGGAATGTGCACATACCAAATGCATGTGCTTGCACCAGATACATGCATGCATACACAGTAGATACAAATGCACAAATATACACATTTGTACATACACACATGTACCATATACACACACTCACACATCAAGTACACATGCATACATTCACCAATGAACTGATGTTGCCAGTACACAAACACTCCTATATATGCACACATGTATGCACAGATACACACACATACTACATACACACACTCATATACCATTATTTGCAGGGGCACACACACACACCAGACCAAAGCTCTCTTCCTAGACAGTGTTTCCACCAACATCCTATCCTAGCATGTGGTCCTAGAAATTCAGAATGGGAATTGATGTTGCTACTAAATTGATAACACCATATGATCTGCATTCACCAACAGCAGCCCAGTATCCAGAAGCTATCTTGGACTTGCCTCATTTTGTTTCTATGAACCTGATGAGTTAGGGTCGTTTGATTAGCTTATGAAACTTAAGTTGCATGGATCCAAATCAAACTGTTATTAAATAATGTGCATGTGTGTGTGTAGTCGAAGTTTCACTGGTTTCCTTAGACTGTGAATTCTGAAGTTGTAGATATCAGTTATATGCTTAAAATAATTTGTTTTCTGTCAAAGTTTCTTTCTGGTTTTATGAGGTGATATCAAAAAGTTCCCAGACTAGTTTTGTAGCACACTAACAGATGGCAGCACAGTTGTGTGTGCAGTGAGAGCTAGCAGTGTGCCGAGTGACATTACTGTGTTTACTTTGCAAGTGGTGAAATTTGTGTTTTTGTGATCACATGTATGCTGTAGTCTGTGATTTTGTCATAGACAGGAAGAAAGAGCTAATGTGAAATTTTGCATTAAATTTGAGAAGTCCGCTACAGGGGCATTGAGCATGCTTCAGCAAGCTTAGGGCAACAAGGCAATGGGTTGTATGCAATGTTTTGAGTGGCATAAGCACTTCAAAGGAAGCAGAACATCCTTGGTTGACAATGAGCAATCTGGAAGACCTTCCATAAGCATCACCCCCAAAAATGTGGAGAAAATTCATGAGGATTGTTGGAGGACAATCAATGACATTGCTGATATTGTTAGTCCATGCAAGCAATCCTAACGTCTAAATTGAACATGAGGTGTGTCTCTGCCAAGTTTGACCCCTCACCTGCTGACCACTAAGCAGAAAGAACAACATGCTGCTGATAACTCATCCTTCATGTCAAGGATCATCACTATTGATGAGAACTGAGTCTATGAGTATGACCCTGAGACAGCAGCAGTCATTACAGTGCAAGAGCCTTTCATCTCCACGACCAAAGAAAGCATGACAGCTGCAGCTCACTTAAGAGCATGCTCATTGTTTTTTGACAACATCCAAGTATTGTGCATTGAGAATTTGTCCCCCAGGGCCAGACCATCACTTGAGAGTTCTGCTGTGATTTTTTGAAGTGTGTGAGGGAGGACATTCAATGAAAGCGACCAAATCTGTGGAGTGTGAAGAATTGGATTCTTCACAATGACGATACACCGTGTCACTGAGTTCTCCTCACTAAAGACAACTTGTCACTCCCCAGATTTAACTCCTGCGGACTTCCATTTCTTCCCCAAGATGAAAAGGCAGCTCAAAGGTCACCATTTTAACACTGATCCAGAGCAAATCACCGAAGGTCCTCGGCTTGCTTATGGAAAACAACTTCCAGGTCTGATTCCAAAAGTGGCAGGAATTCTGGGACCGGTGTATTGCTGCACAAGGTGATTATTTCGAAGAAGATTATCTTAAAACTTAAGATAATAAGTTGTTTTTTTTTATTGAACATAACTAGTCCAGGAACTTTTTGATATCACCTTATAGAGTGGTTCTGCAGAAGTACAAATGACTAGCCAGGGACAAAACTGAGTCACATGATTGAAACATTAAAATCACCTACTACTATGTATTGTTTACTTCTAACATTTAAAGAATGACTAATGGGTGTGATAATGGCAGTAATTTCCAAGAAAATACAGCCAATACATCAAATTTATTTCTCTTTTGAAATGACTTTCAAATGCAGTCAGTCATACCCATGATTCAAAGCCATTCACTATTTATTTTGTTTATTCCAATTCAAGTTTTCAAAGTAATGGCAGACAAATTACCTTACAAAATGTAAACAAAGGAGAACAACCTGAAAACTCTAGTGTTTCCACCAGGTGATATTTAAACAGAATTTTAAAAACTTAATATTTCTGAATTTACCTGTACTTACCTGCAATTTGATTAGTCTTCAAACAAAAATTCCACAATACAAGTATATTAGATTTTTCATTAAGTTGCATGCAAAAACCACTTCAATATAACATTAAATAAAAACAGTTCTCAATTATTAAAACCAGGTTTAAATTAATGAACATTTTAGAATTTCATGGGGTTTGTATTTTAGTTTAAAATATAACAGAGGTGTTAGGGTTTTTTAATGGGAAAATTGTGAAGTTTCAAAATGATTTGAATATGTAAAACTTTATAGGGGAGTGGGGGGTAACAAATATCAGGCAAAAACAAGTTAAAAAATTATTTTTTCAAAGAGGGGCCTGCCAAAATTAAGGTGCGTCTTATAAGCTGTCAAATATAATATATTAGCATACATTACATTATGCAAACATATGGGCCCTCTTCTACATTATAAATAGTTTGTTTTAAAAGAAAGTGTTTATTTATTTGCTGAGTCTGGAGGACAGAGCAATGCCCTTGGCCTTCACAGGAGTTTTGAGATCAGTATGGTCGATATCATTAACATTCCACTTAAATTGTTGTAACCTGAACCTCCTGCAAGAAAGACATGAGCAAAAAGGGAGTTACAGAGGGTTGACATTTTGAGGAGGGAAAATTATGAAAATAGTGAAAAGCCTGGGGAATTGGACACAAGGTGGGTGAGAAGAAGAAAAATGAGCAAGTCTGGAATACTTCAAGGTAAGAGGCATAAAATCAGTTAGCTCCAAGAGGAAGAAGCTATTAGAGTATCTTTAGAAAAGGCAGAGAAAGGAGATGGCATATTTGTGAGCAAGAAATTGGAGCATGTCTATGTGTGACTTTATGCCAATCAGTTGTGTGACCGTCCTCTGAATATAGTTTAGTATTTCTGTGTGCTGCACAAATACTATCTCCAGTGTGGGAACTACGTTATGGGTCTCGCTCAGCTTTGTAAATAACTATCAATAACTGTTAGGGTCTGAAATATATTTAAGCCATGAAGAGAAGGGCTAGTCTTTATTGGTGTGAGCCTAGCTATGCTAAAGATGTGCTTTCATCATGAGAGATCCTTGATGATAGTGAGGCCTAATATTCGGACCAATAATGAAGAATCTACATGTGTACTGCTCATGTTTAAGGGATGTAAAAAATTCAATGTTTTCTTGATATAAGCAGAGCTTTTTTTGTTTATTTTTTCCGTTGGACGAGACAAAATTATTATGGCTATATTAGATAATGATTTAGAGGTCTCTATCCATGGAATCAACACAGGTTTGGCAAATGGTGTTTAGGCTGCAATATTGTAATATAATCTATTATTAAAACAAAAAAATGAAGTTGTTAAAGGCAATCTTAAGACAATGAGTAATTTTCCTCCTGTGCAGGTGGCACGTAAAAGACACCATTTTGAGCGTGGCTTTTGCCAGTACCATGTGGCTGGCCCTCATGCCGGTGGCACATAAAAAGCACCCACTACACTCTCGGAGTGGTTGGCGTTAGGAAGGGCATCCAGCTGCAGAAACTCTGCCAGATCAGATTGGAGCCTGGTGCAGCCTTCTGGCTTGCCAGTCCTCAGTCAAATCGTCCAACCCATGCTAGCATGGAAAGCAGATGTTAAACGATGATGATGATGATTGTACAAACCAGTGATATTATCTTCAACTTTTCTCTGGGAAACGAAGGACAATAGATGTTCATATTCCAATAATTTTAGTGGGTGAAGAGGGAGGGAATATTAAGTTTTACTATGTGTTACACAAACCCATATGCAAAGAAAGGCACAATTAAGATTTTAATTAATAAGTCACACTTCGATAACTTTGTGAGTGTGAAGATGTATGGTTGCTCCGAAAGGAGACTTTTGAGCCCATAGCTGACATTGTATCAGGAAAACTGGATTAAATTTATGCAAATTTATCCAGATAAAGTGCATATATAATATTATGCATACAACTGTAAGGAGATATAAATATACATGCAAAATCCACTAATAATATTGTGTTTGATTTTATGCAAATTTCTGTGATAATCATGTGGGTGTGCTTTGTTTTCAAATAGAGAACAGGACTGGCTCAAGGTACCGACAACTCAGGCATTTGCCCGGGGTGCTATGTTTTAGGTGGTACCAAGGAGGGCGTGACAAAGACAAGGAAATTTCCACAACCAACAACTTGTGCATGCCGAAGTCCAGCTTGCCTGGGGTGGCAGCAACCCGAGGGCCAGTCCTGATAGGGAAAAGCTCGATACATAAAGCAACATATGTATATAAAACCTGAGATTACTACTAGATCTACTCAAACCAAGAATTTTGTCAAAATAATTTTCAAAGTTTTGATACGAAACTATAGCTTCTTGTACAACTCCACTCATATTCTCTACTAATAAAATAATAATAATAATTATGATTATTATTATTATTTTATTATTATCATACATGCATACATACTTACTATCTGTGTGTGTGTGTGTGTATTATCTCTTACAGCCTACAAAGACATTTTATTTGTGAATGAAGTTGCAATTTTTTAATTTTCTCTACCAAAATGGAAAAAAAAAGATGATTATCTTCAAGACATGATTCTCTTTTCAATGTTATTCAAATGAAACAAGAATAGCTTAGCTTAGCAATTGGTATTTCCACCTATAGGACAAAGAACTGAAACTGTTTCTTCAGGAAGGCAATTTAATAGCAATATCAATAATAACACCAATAACAATATTAACAATAATAATCATAGCATTTAACAAGTATAGGCATATATTATCATTTCTGAGCAGACACATAACAAAGTGCATAATTTTATTCTAAATTTTAAAATAACTTTTTAGTTATTAACACAAAATATTCAAAATTACATATTTAATAATTTCAACAACAATTTTATTTGTATTTTATATCCATTTATTCATATTTTTAACGAAAGTTTTGTTTTTCATCAAGATCTAAAATAAAAATTGTTTTCCCACTTGGGACGAAAAAGGTTTTATGTTAGCTATGAAATGCATTGATAATGAATTACCTCCCTTGCACTCAAAACGTCATAGATTTGCAGTTACGTACTTTGCTAATTTGTAAAACTTATAGTTGTTCATCAGGATTGTCTGTGTAAATACAGATACAGTGTTACATATATATATATATATATAAAATATACATATAGGCATATATACATACGTGTATGTACATACATCTGTACGTATATATATGTGAGGGCTCCAAATGCCTTCAGAATTTTACTCCATCACGTGACCTTATAAGGGGCCGTGATTGGTCAGTTCGCGTTCTGGCGGGAAAGGTTCGAAGAAGTTGCCGATTCGAATAATGATCAGTCACGTGATGGACAAGGAATGGGTTCTCTACTACGCTCGCATTTATTTATATTTAAATGAGAAGATTGTATGTAATGGCGATAGTAGTTTGTATCTAATGGCGGGAGGTAGTTTCACTACATATATATATATAAGCAATGTTAATTCTCTAAATGAAGTGTTAACAGTAACTACACTTTATATATATATATATATATATATATATATATATATATATATATATGTGTGTGTGTGTGTGTGTGTGTTCATATGTGGGCACAGGACGTCATGAAACGTGTACAACAAAGAAATATGAAGTACAAGTACATGAAATATGAACTATTTTTTCGAACAACGAAAGACACAAATGGAAAACAAGACAACAGCACAAAGAACTGTTGTTGGTTGTTTTTATATATAATATATATATATGTGTGTGTGTGTGTGTGTGTGTGTGTATGAGAGAGAGAGAGTAAAAGTATCCACATTTTTGAGATTTGGTGCAAAGCCATCTGCAATTATTTTCCATTTTTTTTATGGCTAGGGCAGCATTCATGACCTTCTTTCATTGCTTTCAAGACTGGTGAGGGCTCTTAAAGCCTGGATGAAATTGTCGTTAATTAATTATATTTGTTAAGAATTTTAAATGTCTCAATTACTATACAAGAAAAAAAAAACCTACAAAGATATACTAAACATATTTCGATGAGACTGTCTACTCTACAATGTTCTGCAGTGTTCAACAAGGTTTATGGAAAATTTTGGTAGAGATATTGTTATATTGCGGGACAGTCATTTTTTCTTCTTTTTTTTTTTTTTTTTTTTTTTTGATGACCATCTCGAACTATAACAATATCTGATATCTGAGAAAGATGTTATTCTAGAATTAATACAGCTTAATATTATCAAGTGTTCTCAAAAGTATTGGTCAGTACATATTTATTTTAAAAATGAAAGCAGTTGATCCAATTACTAACAATCCTGTCATTGCAACCAACAGGCTGGCAGAAACGTTAGCACACCGGATGAAATGCTTAGCGATATTTTGTCTGCCGTTACGTTCTGAGTTCAAATTCCACCGAGGTCGACTTTGCCTTTTATCCTTTTGGGGTCGATAAAGTTACACACTGGGGTTGATGTAATCAACTTAATCCCTTTGTCTGTCCTTTGTTTGTCCCCTCTATGTTTAGCCCCTTGTGGGCAATAAAGAAATAAGAATCATTAGCATGTTGGGTAAAATGCTTAGTGGCATTTCACCCATTGCTACATTCTAAGTTCAAGTTCTGTTGAGGTCAACTTTGCCTTTCATCCTTTCAGCATTGATAAACTAAGTACCAGTGAAACATTGGGGGTCAATGTAATCGACTAATCCCCTCCCTACAAATTTCAAGCCTTGTGCCTCCAGTAGAAAGGATTATTATTATTGTTGTTGCTGTTGTTGTTGTTATATAGTTGGCTTTTGCTTTCCATTCGTATAACTTGACTCCAAGTCTCACCCACAGACCCCAAGAGACAATAAGTTAGAAGTTGGTGTTATGACTAGGGTGCCATATTTTTGGTTTTGCAGAAAGTAGTGTTCTAGAGAATGTCTGTGAAAACATAAGAAAACTACAAGTTTGTTCTAAAAGTAATTTGATTGTAAGATGATAGTGTGATGTTAAGATGACAGTAGAAAATGTTTGCTATTATGTACATTTAAAAGTAGTGGAGGTGCAATGGCCCAGTGGTTAGGGCAGCGGTCTCTCAGTCATAGGATTGCGGTTTCGATTCCCAGACCGGGCGTTGTGAGTGTTTATTGAGCGAAAGCTTCACGAGGCTCCGGCAGGGGATGGTGGCGAACCCTGCTGTACTCTTTCACCACAACTTTCCCTCACTCTTACTTCCTGTTTCTGTTGTACCTGTAATTCAAAGGGTCAGCCTTGTCACACTGTGTCATGCTAAATATCCCCAAGAACTACGTTAAGGGTACACGTGTCTGTGGAGTGCTCATCCACTTGCACGTTAATTTCATGAGCAGGCTGTTCTGTTGATCGGATCAACCGGAACCCTCGACGTCGTAAGTGATGGAGTGCCAACAACAACAACAACAACATTTAAAAGTATCTTGACACTGTTTACAAATTAAAGTGTTTTGGGGATTACATAGACTATTATTATTATTATTATTCATATACAAACAGATTAGACTGTTGGAAATGAAAAATTCCTAACATCAGGCTACAACAAGTAACCTTAGATGCCAAGAACCCTGCTAAGTATCCTAGTTGTTTCTAATAACACTGTTTTCCAGAGCTGTACTAAATTGGGTTTTATGCCTATTTCTTCTAACCATTTGTTCAGAATTATTATTATTATTATTATTCATTTTGTTGTTGTTATTATTATTATTATTATTATTATTATTATTATTCATTTTGTCAGAGATATCACAGAGTCTCTTTCCACAAATTATAAGGTTTGGTATTTGGATGTTAAGTATTGTGAAAGATATTCAACACTCAAGCACCAATCTCAAAATCCAAGCTGTCCTCAGTAGAGCAGTTTTTCAGGCATGCTCTGTCCTCATGTCAATTCCAATTTCTCTGACATACTTATTTCTTGAACTTGTATTATTCTTATCATTATTCTTATTATTATTATTATTACTATTACTATTATTATTATTATTCAGTAGTTTTATTTTTATAACGTGCTTTCACTTCACTACCGAGTGCAGCTCTGTGTGCCTTGGGTATGTGCTGTGGTTTGCTGTGATGCTCTTATGGTTACTGTATTGAAAGTGTTTTGCGTAGGATGTGTGCAGTGCCCAGTAGTGCAATTTTCTGTATGTTACATATATTTGTAAGTCCTGGTGTTTTTGTTATGTATTTGTCTGAATATTTTTTTATTATGCCTAAGGCGCTATTATTATTATTATTATTATTATAAACGTTGCACAGAATACAACATTGTGAGGTTGTTGATTGAAGATATTGTGTCTACCGGGGGGATTGTACTGTTTGTCAAGTCACAACAAGGACCTCAGAGAGACGGTACTTTTGCAATATTCATGCAGTTCCAAGTAATGCCAACTTTTACAATACACCTAGATTGTAGGGTATCTCTAAATTTTTCAGATGTTTTTTTTTCAGATTGAGTGGTATTGAACTCAATGCTCTGATGACAATAGGGATAACCTTTATGTTTGACTTTCGTAGCTGACTCATCTTAGCGATCTCAATTCTCACGTCTCCATATTTATCAACCTTTTCTCTTTCTTTCATGATGATATGTTGATCTCCTGGCACTGCCACATCAATTATTAGGCACTCTTGTTTGTCCCTGGATTGGTAGAATTGTTAAGGTGTCAGATAATGCCTTGCTGTATTTGTTTTGGTCATTACATTTTGAGTTAAAATCCTGCCAAAAG